>NC_041401.2:5430787-5580787 GCF_900747795.2 Erpetoichthys calabaricus | reverse complement strand
TACAGCTGTTTCAGACTGAAATAAGCAGTAAGGGTTCAAAATCATAACGAGCGAGAAAACTCAAATGAAGCAGAAGTGTTCCTTGAGCAATAAGGTTGGAAGAAAAACCTGCAACCACTGCGGCCCTCCAGGAACGACTTTGCCCACCCATGGGTGTAGAGCACAGGCGTCAAACTCTGTGGCTGCAGTTTTCATTCTAACCATCTTCTTAATTAGTGGGCCATTTTTGCTGCTAATTAAATTGTTTTGCCTTCAATTTATTTGACGTGACTCAGACCCCTTAGTTCAGGGTTGTCGATCTCTGGTCCTGGTGGTCCGCAGTGTTGGTATGTTGCTGCATCCATCCATCCATCCATTGTCTCCCGCTTATCCAAGGTCGGGTCGCGGGGGCAGCAGCTTGAGCAGAGATGCCCAGACTTCCCTCTCCCCGGCCACTTCTTCTAGCTCTTCCGGGAGAATCCCAAGGCGTTCCCAGGCCAGTCGAGAGACATAGTCCCTCCAGCGTGTCCTGGGTCTTCCCCTGGGCCTCCTCCCGGTTGGACGTGCCTGGAACACCTCACCAGGGAGGCGTCCAGGAGGCATCCTGATCAGATGCCCGAGCCACCTCATCTGACTCCTCTCGATGCGGAGGAGCAGCGGCTCTACTCTGAGCCCATCCCGGATGACTGAGCTTCTCACCCTATCTTTAAGGGAGAGCCCAGACACCCTGCGGAGAAAACTCATTTCAGCCGCTTGTATTCGCGATCTCGTTCTTTCGGTTACTACCCATAGCTCATGACCATAGGTGAGGGTAGAAACATAGATCGACTGGTAAATTGAGAGCTTCGCCTTGCGGCTCAGCTCCTTTTTCACCACGACAGACCGATGCAGAGCCCTCATTACTGTGGACGCCTCACTGATCCGCCTGTCGATCTCGCGCTCCATTCTTCCCTCACTCGTGAACAAGACCCCGAGATACTTGAACTCCTCCACTTGGGGCAGGATCTCACTCCCAACCCTGAGAGGGCACTCCACCTTTTTCCGGCTGAGGACCATGGTCTCAGATTTGGAGGTGCTGATTCTCATCCCAGCCGCTTCACACTCAGCTGCAAACCGATCCAGAGAGAGCTGAAGATCACGGCCTGATGAAGCAAACAGGACAACATCATCTGTAAAAAGCAGTGACCCAATCCTGAGCCCACCAAACCGGACCCCCTCGACGCCCTGGCTGCGCCTAGAAATTCTGTCCATAAAAGTTATGAACAGAATCGGTGACAAAGGGCAGCCCTGGCGGAGTCCAACTCTCACTGGTAACGGGTTCGACTTACTGCCGGCAATGCGGACCAAGCTCTGGCACCGATCGTACAGGGACTGAACAGCCCTTATCAGGGGGGCCGGTACCCCATACTCTCGGAGTACCCCCACAGGATTCCCAGAGGGACACGGTTGAACACCTTTTCCAAGTCCACAAAACACATGTAGACTGGTTGGGCAAACTCCCATGCACCCTCCAGGACCCTGCTAAGGGTATAGAGCTGGTCCACTGTTCCGCGACCAGGACGAAAACCACACTGTTCCTCCTGAATCCGAGGCTCGACTATCCGACGGACCCTCCTCTCCAGGACCCCTGAATAGACTTTTCTAGGGAGGCTGAGGAGTGTGATCCCTCTGTAGTTGGAACACACCCTCCGATCCCCTTTCTTAAAGAGGGGGACCACCACCCCAGTCTGCCAATCCAGAGGCACTGTCCCTGATGTCCATGCGATGTTGCAGAGGCGTGTCAACCAAGACAGTCCTACAACATCCAGAGCCTTGAGGAACTCCGGGCGTATCTCATCCACCCCTGGGGCCCTGCCACCAAGGAGTTTTTTGACCACCTCGGTGACCTCAGTCCCAGAGATGGGGGAGCCCACCTCCGAGTCCCCAGGCTCTGCTTCCTCATTGGAAGGCATGTTAATGGGATTGAGGAGGTCTTCGAAGTACTCCCCCCACCGACCCACAACGTCCCGAGTCAAGGTCAGCAGCGCACCATCCCCACCATATACAGTGTTGACACTGCACTGCTTCCCCTTCCTGAGACGCCGGATGGTGGACCAGAATCTCCTCGAAGCCGTCCGAAAGTCGTTCTCCATGGCCTCCCCAAACTCCTCCCACGCCCGAGTTTTTGCCTCAGCAACCACCAAAGCCGCATTCCGCTTGGCCTGCCGGTACCTATCAGCTGCCTCCAGGGTCCCACAGGACAAAAGGGTCCCATAGGACTCCTTCTTCAGCTTGACGGCATCCTTCACCACCGGTGTCCACCAACGGGTTCAGGGATTGCCGCCACGACAGGCACCAACCACCTTAATGTTGCTGCATTTTATAAGAAAAGTAATAATAATATGGGTGGCGCAGTGGGTAGTGCTGCTGCCTCACAGTAAGGAGACCTGGGCTCGCTTCCCGGGTCCTCCCTGTGTGGAGTTTGCATGTTGTCCCGTGTCCTCCCACAGTCCAAAGACATGCAGGTTAGGTGCATTGGCAATCCTAAATTATCTTTGGTATGTGTGTGCCCTGCGGTAGGCTGGTGCCCTGCCCAGGGTTTGTTTCTTGCCTTGTGCCCTGTGTTGGCTGGGATAATCATTGATGGAAGTGGTGAACTTAGAAGAAAACAGGAGAGACGTGAGCAGAACGCTGTGTGTGGCTGTGGAGTTCTGAATGTGCTTTAGCTTCTGTGTAGATTTTGCTGGAAGGGAATTATAGTAATCAATACGAGACATCATGAAACAATGAATCAGAGTCTGAGTATCATTAAAGGACAGAAATGGACGGAGGCAGGCAACGTGACGGAGATGATAGAATTACATTTTGGACAGAGACCTGATGTGTGGGGCGGCACAGTGGCATAGTGGGTAGCGCTGCTGCCTCACACTTAGGAGACTCGGGTTCGCTTCCCAGGTCCTCCCTGCATGGAGTTTGCATGTTCTCCCCGTGTCTGCGTGGGTTTCCTCCCACAGTCCAAATTGTTCCTAGTGTGTGCTTGGTGTGTGTGTGTGTCCTGTGGTGGGCTGGTGCCCTGTATTGGCCGGGATTGGGTCCAGAAGACCCCCGTGACCCTATAGTTAGGATATAGTGGGTTGGAAAATGACTGACTAGATAGATAGATAGATAGATAGATAGATAGATAGATAGATAGATAGATAGATAGATAGATAGATAGATAGGAAAGGCACTATATGATAGATAGATAGATAGATAGATAGATAGATAGATAGATAGATAGATAGATAGATAGATAGATAGATAGATAGATAGATAGATAGGAAAGGCACTATATCATAGATAGATAGATAGATAGATAGATAGATAGATAGATAGATAGATAGATAGATAGATAGATAGATAGATAGATAGATAGATAGGAAAGGCACTATATCATAGATAGATAGATAGATAGAAATGAAAGGCACTATATGATAGATAGATAGATAGATAGATAGATAGATAGATAGATAGATAGATAGATAGATAGATAGATAGATAGATAGATAGATAGATAGATAGATAGATAGATAGATAGATAGATAGATAGATAGATACTTTATTAATCCCAATGGGAAATTCACATTCTTCAGCAGCAGCATACTGATACAATAAATAATATTAAATTAAAGAATGATACAGGTTAGTTGAATTGGTGATCCCAAATCCCCAGTGTATGCTTGGTGTGTGGGTGTGTGTGTGTGTGTGTGCCCTGCGGTGGGCTGGTACCCTGCCCGGGGTTTGTTTCCTGCCTTGTGCCCTGTGTTGGCTGGGATTGGCTCCAGCAGACCCCCATGACCCTGTAGTTATGATAATGGCTGGATGGATGGATGGACCTGATGTGTAGCTCAGAGTTAAGTGATGAATCAAACGAAACACCAAGATGGCTGACAACAGGAGCAGGTGTGACATCAACAGAAACTGAGAAGTTGGATGCCTAAGAAAGCTTGGAGTTTGGGCCTACCAGTAACACTTCAGCTTTATTGGCATTAAGTTTGAGAACGTTCTTTTCAGTCCACAGCTTAAGATGAGTGAGTGTGCTGGGAGTCGAGTCTGTACTAAGATACAACTGTCTTATCGTCTGCAGGGCAGTGGAAGTTAAGGCCATGTCTGAGAATAATCTGAAGGAAGGATATAAAGTAGAAAAGGTCATGGACTGAACCCTGAGGGACACCACGCCACACACAGGTGACATGAAGGATTTCTGTCGGCTGAGTGTGACACACTGTTGCCTATTAGGAAGATCTGATGACTGTACTGTGGAAGAAAACCTCAGAGGAAGACAGGACAAGTTTAATCAATTAGATTTTTATTCAGTCACAGATGAGTACGTGGTGTGGAATATGGCCCGGACACAGACAGGCGGACACCGACGGTTCATCACCTAACACGTTTATTTACACCGCTCATATTTACAATAATAAAGTGCCACACACAACCCCAGTACTTCCCCAAAGTCAAGGCCCTTCCAATGCCTCTCTTTCTTCAGGCCGCCTCCACTCCTCTTCTCCTGAGCTCCTTCATCTATCACCCAACTCAAGCCATCGAATGGAGGGAGGCAGCCCCTTTTATATTCACCCGGACGTGCTCCAGGTGCCAGTCTTCCATCTATCCCAAGTGTGGCGGAAGTACCAGCTGCGCACCCGGAAGCACTCCGGGTGTTCCTGGGCTCCTCAGGCATCAGGGCACAACCCTAGCAGTGACCACGGGCCCCTATAGGGTTGAGCTTCTAAGCTCTGTTCCCGTGGTCCCCAAAGCCACCAGGGCGGTCACCCCCTCGTGGTCTGGAGGAGGCATAATCTCTCCTCCTGTCTTTCCGGGCATCCCAGCTGGGTGCCACCCCAGCCACTTGCCACAGTGGATTCTATGTTGCAAGGAAGAAGAACAAAGTTACATTTTTCGATTGGCTTTTTATCATTTCTTCTTCCTCCTCCTTCCTCTTATTTATCAAACACCATAATATCGTTTACTTAAGCATTTTATTTTATTACGCTAATGGGCTGTTCTTATTTTTTTGTATTTCTCAGATAGACCCTAAAGAAGAAAAGGTCATCTTTCCTGGGTCAAATAGACGAGGCGTTCCTAAAGAAACTGGAAATTTTCCTGGGTCAGCTTACTGCACCCTGTCTTATGACAGACGCCTGTATGAATGACCTGCCGTTAGAGCAGAACGGCTTTGTCAGCTATTAACCCTCAGTAGTTTTCAAGCAGTAAATTTTTCTTTCACAGTACAAACACATAACCCCAATCCTCAAGTCCCTACACTGGCTCCCAGTTAAGTTCAGGGCAGATTTCCAAATCCACCTTTTATCATATAAAGCCTTAAATGGCTGAGGTCCGGCTTACTTGTCTGAACTTATCATGACTTACAAACCTGAGCGCACATTAAGATCTCAATATGTCAGTCTGCTTAGGATTCCAAGGATTAATAAAATAACAGTGGGAGGTCGAGCTTTTAGTTACAGGACCCCTAAACTGTGGACTGGTCTGCCTGCTACTATAAGAGATGACCCTTCACTCTCAGCTTTTAAGACTCACGACTTCAGTTTAGCACACCCTGACTAGAGCTGCTGATTAACTGTGCAGACTGCATCTCTGTTGTTAGTCATTAGCACTAAAACATAAGTAACATGATAGTTAGAATTTGTTACTAACCCTCACCTGTTCTGTTTCTATTCTCGGTACTCAAATGTGCCACTTGGTGCCACGGCCCACCTGCCAAGTTGTTTTGCCATCTCTGATGGAGGATCACAGGAATCGTCAAGTAGAGGGGTCCTTTCATCGGATTGGCTGGCCCAGCACTGACTCAGCTGTGGAATGGCCAATAGGGGGAGGCAGCTTGATGGCCGAGGTCTCCAGGGCTCTGGACAAATCCAAATCATATTATGGGATATCATCTCCTGTTGAATTCTGCTCTGTACTTGTAATATTTCTATTGCACTATTATACGATATTGAGGATGACTTGTTTCTTCTTTTTTCCCCTACAAGGGTTTTTTTTTTGGGGGGGGGGGGGGGTTTCCTTGTCGTCTTACAGGAAAGGGGCTGTCAAAAGGTAGGGCCTGTTAAAGCCTATTGCAGCAAACCTTGTGTGATTTTGGGCTACACAAAAATAAATTGTATTGCATTGTATTGTACTAATGGGCTTAGGGTTAGGCAGAGCCTGTCAGTCCATTGGGCCCTGTCACCCAATAGTATCCATTTATTAAATTTAAAAGGTGGGCACTCCAGACAACCAAGGGCACCCCACCAATTGCCCAGGGCACATCAAATGGCACTAGGGTTAGGATGTCTTCTCTTTCAATCCTCCCCAAGTCCTAATATGCCACCAGACTTCTGTAAAGTCCCACTATTTACACGACCATCCTCCTCAATTCTTCCTTCCATCTGTTATGAACTTGAGAGTTCCTAAGGACAATAAGTCCCCACAAATACTTAAAATGCCCACAAGGGGCGGGGGTGAGGGGGAAAACCATTAAACCCTATCATGTAATGAAAAAGGGCAGACATAGAGTCTTCATAAATAAAGAGATTAATTTTTACAAAAATGTGCTTTGGCAAAGAAGAGGCTCCAAAAACACAGGAGGCCAAAGGAGTTCCCTGAAACGACAAAGGCAATCCAAGCAAAACAATATCAGAAATCAAAGTCAAAAGCAGAGCATAAGGTGAAGACTCCTAAAAAAAGTAAAAAAAAAGAAATATCACAACACCAACGTCAGCCATCAGCACCTCAGATGAACCGCAAGGGACTGTGGGGCTTTCGCACCTTTTATAGGGCAGAGGGCAGATTCTTGACGGGAGTGGGCAAAGGCTGAGCCTCATGGCAGACCAACAATATTTACTTAGCTCAAAGTGCTTTACATGACGAAGAAAGAGAAAAAAGACAAAGTAAGAATTAAAATCAGAGAAAACTAATTAACATAGAATAAAAGTAAAGGTCCGATGGCCAGAGAGGACAGAAAAAGCAAAAAAAAAACTCCAGACGGCTGGAGAAAAAAAAAATTAAAAAAATAAATAAATAAAACCACCCCATAATTCACATGGCGTATGGAAAAAAAAAAACTTAGGCATATAGAAGCTAAATAATCAACAATATTAACATAAAGAAAAGATTCAAAGATGAAAAACACACACAAAAGAGAGGAATTCAAACCTTAGCCGTGGCAGAAATATTATTGCCTTCCAACTCCCTGTGATCCTCCTCATCCTGCTGACCCCTCATCCTCTGTGCCCTTCTGTACTCTCCTGGAACTTCAGTCCTGCTTGAATACTCCTTAAAAAAAAAGGGGGGAACTGTGAGGGAAACTTTTATTAAATCTGAAGATGAGTAACAGCTTCCATTAAACTGTATGTCATATAGCGCCTCTCGTTATCTGTCTCCTGTGGGAGGATGGAACTTGTATATATATATATATATATATATATTTTCTTATGTTCATTTACTTTGATTTACTTATGCATTTTATTATGAACTTCATTATGAATTATTTTTATGTTATTATATTTTGGCCAGGGTTCCTCCCCTTGTTGGGGTTCATATATTTTTATTCACTTTTTTGGGTTAATATTAATATTATTTGGATTTATTTAATTTATTATTACTATGATAGATAGATAGATAGATAGATAGATAGATAGATAGATAGATAGATAGATAGATAGATAGATAGATAGATAGATAGATAGATAGATAGATAGATAGATAGATAGATATGAAAGGCACTATATGATAGATAGATAGATAGATAGATAGATAGATAGATAGATAGATAGATAGATAGATAGATAGATAGATAGATAGATAGATAGATGTACATAATGTCATCACACTCTTTTAAAAGTCATTGTTCTGATTCATATACAGTGTCATATGAAAAAGTTTGGGACCCCCTCTCAGCCTGCATACTAATTGGCTCTCCTTTCAACAATAAAGATAACAGTGGTCTGTCTGTCATTTTCTAGGAGTACCGCAGTGTTTTCCGAAAAAAGATTTTTAGTGATGCAGTATTTAGTTGTATGAAATTAAATCAAATGTCAAAAACTGGCTGTGCACAAATGTGGGTCCCCTTGTCATTGTGCTGATTTGAATGCCTGTCACTGCTCAATGCTGATTGGTTGATGAGCTCGTTAAGCCTTGAACTTCATAGACAGGTGTGTCCCATCAGGAGATATAAAGGTATTTAAGGTGGTCAATTACAAGTTGTGCTTCCTTCCCTTTGACTCTCCTCTGAAGAGTGACAGCATGGGATCCTCAAAGCAACTCTCCAAAGATCTGAAAACAAAGATTGTTGAGTCTCCTGGTTTAGGGGAAGGCTACAAAAAGCCATCTCAGAGGTTTAAACTGTCAGTTTCAACTGTAAGGAATGGAATCAAGAAATGGAAGGCCACAGGCACAGTTGCTGTTAAACCAGCAGGTCTGGCAGGCCAAGAAAAATACAGGAGCGGCATATGAACAGGATTGTGAGAATGGTGACAGACAACCCACAGATCACCTCGAAAGACCTGCAAGAACATCTTGCTGCAGATGGTGTATCTGTACATCGTTCTACAATTCAGCACATCTGATGAGTAAGAAGCCCTTTCTGCATTCACGCCACAAACAGAGTCACTTGTTGTATGCCAATGCTCATTTAGACAAACCAGATTCATTTGGGAACAAAGTGCTTTGGACTGATGAGACACAAGTTGAGTTATTTGGTCAGAACAAAAAGCACTTTACATGGTGGAAGAAGAACACCGCATTCCAAGAAAAACACCTGCTACCTACTGTCAAATTTGGTGGAGGTTCCATCATGCTGTGGGGCTGTGTGGCCAGTTCAGGGACTGGGGCCCTTGTTAAAGTCAAGGTTCAGATGAATTCAACCCAATAGCAACAAATTCTTCAGGATAATGTTCAAGCATCAATCACAAAGGTGAAGTTACGCAGGGGTTGGATATTCCAACAAGACAATGAGCCAAAACACAGTTGGAAATCTACAAAGGCATTCATGCAGAGGGAGAAGTACAATGTTCTGGAATGGCTGTCACAGTCCCCTGACTTGAATATCATCGAAAATCTATGGGATGATTTGAAGCAGACTGTCCATCAAATTGAACTGAACTGGAGAGATTTTGTATGAAGAATGGTCAGAAATACCTCCATCCAGAATCAGACACTCATCAGAGGCTATAGGAGGACAGCGTCTAGAGGACAAAAGGAGGCTCAACTAAGTATTGATGTCATATCTCTGTTGCGGTGCCCACATTTATGCACCGGTCTAATTCTGTTATGATGCATATTGCATATTTTCTGTTAATCCAATAAACTTCATGTCACTGCTGAAATCCTACTGTGTCCATAAGGCATGTCAGATATTAAAAGGAAGTTGCTACTTTGAAAGCTCAGCCAATGAGAAACAAAAATCCAAAGAATTAAGAGGGGCTCCCAAACTTTTTCATATGACTGTAAATATTCTTTTTTGAGCTGGCACTCGATCTGAATCCTTTAGTCCTGGCAGCAGTGTGGAGGGTCCCGTCCGCTGCCCTGACCTGAGTGCCCCCCGAGATGCCCCTTCTCCTCCTCCCTCTTCCTTCGTTCCTGATGCACATCGCTGATGAGCTGCTCTGATTTTCTGCTGGCACGGACAGTTTCCTAAATGCATTTTTTATCTGTGATCAGCTGTGCCCCGAGTTCAGAAATGCCTTTTAAGCCTCGCTAATCACCCCGCGCAGGCGGCAGCCTGGTACCCGGGGGCAGGATGGGTGGGAGGAGAGATTAGATCTCTGGTTGTCCCAGGGTGGCTCTGGCACCTCCCGTTCTGGAGCTTTCATGTTGGCTGCCAAAAATGTTGCTTTAATCAGAAGAGCGCAGCAGCGCCATCTCCTCCGAGGTGAATTTTAGTGGCAGCCTTGCTTTATTTTGTACCATCGCAGCCCCCAGAACTTAACTGTGCACATCTCCATCATGTGAACTGACGCATCACTCAGTCTTTTTCTTCTGCTAATCCGCTCATTTGAAAGCAGCTTGTGGTCACACTCCCCTGGCAGTGTTAGATGAAATGTTGTGTATTCACAGAAGAAGTGTGCCAACGAATTATCACCAATATCTTGGGCATGTGAATGAAACACTAAAAGTAGCGAATATGCAGAGAAAACACCAGAGATGGGATTTGAACTAAGGACTATGGAGCTGTGAGGTGGCAGAGTTACTAAATGTGTCACCATGCTAGTCCATGTCCCAGCAATGAATCTAACACTGAGAGGAAAACCCAGAGGGACATGAAGAGAACTTCACACAGACAACAGCAAGGTGTGGCATTCAAGCTCAAGAGGTTGGCACTGTGAAGCATTAGAGCTACTCACTGTGCCACCTCTCATAATATTATGTAATGGTCACAGGGTGACAGGATCTTTCCCGACAGTATGTGACACGAGGCACCAACCCACCAATAGAGTCACGCGGGACCACACAAGAAACATGAATGAACCTGAAAACCCATGCAGATGCATAGTGGAGGTGCGAGCTGCACGTGGATTACAAGATGACATTACACTGAATGCACAAAATGTGTGAAGATGACATCAGGATCTGTGAGGTGGCAGTGCTAAGTGCCTTGTCGCCACGCTGTTTCAAGTTCCAGGATGTGATCGAAACCCTGATCTGCACTGGCAGGACTGTCCTGGTCGTCCCCTTCCCATACGTGCCGTGTGCTCTGGAGATGTTGTGCTGAAATCCCACTGCTGACTCCAGGCACAGGACCATAAATGGAGGTCTTACTGTCTCAGGGTGTGCTGTGTTTGGGGGGTCTTTGGAGTGGGGGTGGATTCTGTTGTCTTTTTTGTTTTTACATTTTCTCCAAAATCATTTATTGTGTCGTTTATATGTCACACTTGTTCCTCAACAGTCGCCTAGTCTGCTTGTGTGAACCTCATTTGTAAGTCGCTTTGGATTGTGGTCAACGTAACATTTCATGTGCTCCTCCTCAAAAATTGACCATCAAGAGAATGGAAAAACGCTCTTTTATCCGGGCTTGGGTTTGGGGATTTCCCCATTCCAGGAGAGGCGCTATAAAACATAACGAGTGATTCACGCTCGGGGGGACGTCTCCCTGTCATTTCTCCCCAGAGAGGCCTGGCTGCTGGTTGAGGTTGAGAGCAACATCTGCTGGGAAGAAGGAAACTGGAAGCAGATTGTCTCTGTCCTTCACAGCTTGAGGCCGCTCATACCTGTGATCGGAGTCATCGGTGGGCAGAACGAGGCAGAGCTGAGGAGATGCTGGAGCAGCAGACCGCCGTTCAAGAGAGTAAGGGGGGGCACGAGAGCAGTGATGGAGTGGGATCAGCTGGCCAAATCTCAGCTCTTATGTTAAGACACCAATTTGTATTCTGATGTCTTTAATTGGAGTCTTGTCTTTATGTATGCAGTTGTCGTTAAGGTTTAGTGGGCTACTGTTACAGTGGACCACCACGAAATTAATAATGAAATGGGAAGACTGGCAGAGGAATGTCTGGGCAGAGCAACGAAATTCTCTCCTGCAGAATACCGAACGACCCCTGGGGTGAAGTAGGAGGTTATCAGGCATGAAGCATGCTGGTGCTGTTATCATGTAAAGAGGGTGTAGGGACCACCAGAGTGTAACTGTACCCCGTAATACCTATGAGGTCAATCGTGTAACACCCACCGCGTCATTCATGAAACGCCCATCAGGACCAATGGAGTTTAGCTGTAGACCTCCAGAGCCCTGCTCCGTTCAGGAGGTGGTCTCTTTGCGTTACACACCTGTAATGTTATGCCACCCTCCCAGTTACATTTTGCTTAAGACCAGGGTTGCGGGAGGGTCTTCTGACTCAAATGATGACAACTCACCCCCCTCACTGTTGGCAGCATCATTGCTGTGGGGAGGCATCTCCGCTGCAGGCCCTGGTAGGCTTGTGAGGAGGAAAAAGAAACGAAACATGAAAATTACGGACAAAGCACAGAGGATAACCTGATGGACTCTACAAGTTGGGAGAAGACCAGCAAGACAAGGACCCCAAATCAGAAGGCCAAAGCTCCACAGGAATGACTTCCAACATGAATGTCCTGAAATGACCGAGTCAGAGTCCGGTGCCATGGAGTAGGAAAACGATGTTAACGCTTAGGGTGACTTAGATGCTATATAAATGTAATGAATTATTATTATTAGATACGGGTTAGGGTTTGTAGAGGTGATCGCCCCCTACAGGGCAAGCATTGCACAGGCACACTGTCTATGAAGATAGAATCCTATCTATTATCCAGGAGCCATTGAAAACCTCTAAAATATCAGCATATGTTGCTGAAAAACCTCTTAAAATACATTTATACAAATTATTAAAAACGGTACAAAATTTGCCTCAATACATAAAATTTAAAAATTTGCAAAATTAAGATAGTTATAAATTTTTAAATAAATAATACTGAGGTTTTCAAAGCAATAATAAATAGATAAAGTAGAGTATTTAAAAGCCATCCATCCATCCATCCATTTTCCAACCCACTGAATCCGAACACAGGGTCACGGGGGTCTGCTGGAGCCAATCCCAGCCAACACAGGGCACAAGGCAGGAACCAATCCTGGGCAAGATGCCAACCCACCGCAGGACATTTAAAAGCCCCATAATTCAAAATAAAGTTTTTGGGTTATTAGAGAAACCTTTATAGTGCACACTAGGGGTGTAAAATGTTAATAATGATAATAATAATAATAATCCATCAATCCATTATCCAACCTACTATATCCTAACTAGAGGGTCACAGGGGTCTGCTGGAGCCAATCCCAGCCAACGCAGGGCAACAAGGCCGGAACCAATCCCAGGCAAGGTGCCAACCCACCGCAGGACATTTAAAAGCCCCATAATTCAAAATAAAGTTTTTGGGTTATTAGAGAAACCTTTATAGTGCACACTAGGGGTGTAAAATGTTAATAATGATAATAATATTTAATAATGTTTAATAATGTTAATATCCATCCATTATCCAACCCGCTGAATCCGAACACAGGGTCATGGGGGTCTGCTGGAGCCAATCCCAGTCAACACAGGGCACAGGCAGGGTGCCAACCCACCGCAGATAATGTTAATAATGATAATAATATATAATAATAATATAATAATAATATAATGACCAATACTGATGCTCTGTGTAAGAAAGGACCGAGCCGGTTATACTTCCTTAGAAGGCTGGCGTCCTTCAACATCTGCAATAAGATGCTGCAGATGTTCTATCAGACGGTTGTGGCGAGCGCCCTCTTCTACGCGGTGGTGTGCTGGGGAGGCAGCATTAAGAAGAGGGACGCCTCACGCCTGGACAAACTGGTGAGGAAGGCAGGCTCTATTGTAGGCACGGAGCTGGACAGTTTGACATCTGTTTACCCCCCGGGGGGGGGGGGGGGGGGGGTAAACGTTAACATTATACAAAGTTATTGTCTGTTTTTTACCTGCATTATTGTCGATCTTTAATTTAATATTGTTTTTTGTATCAGTAAGGTGCTGCTGGAGTATGTGAATTTCCCCTTGGGATTAATAAAGTATCTATCTATCTATCTATCTATCTATCTATCTATCTATCTATCTATCTATCTATCTATCTATCTATCTATCTATCTATCTATCTATCTATCTATCTATCTAATAATAATAATCCATCAATCCATTATCCAACCTACTATATCCTAACTACAGGGTCACAGGGGTCTGCTGGAGCCAAACCCAGCCAACACAGGGCGCAAGGCAGGAAACAAACCCTGGGCAGGGCACCAGCCCACCGCAGATAATAATAATAATACATTTTATTTATTTGTAGGCGTCTTTCTAAACACTTAAGGACACAGAACAATAGATAAAACACAGATTATAAACAAAAGTAAAATACAAAAATTAGACAGAGCAATTGTAATGAAAGAGAAAAGGCCGTCTTAAACAAATGAGTGTTAAGTTTAGATTTGAAAAGTGAAAATGATCCAATATTTCGAAGCTCAGATGGCAGTGAGTTCCAACTGAATGCTGTGCCCCCCATAGTGGTAAGACGGACGAAGGGGTCAGTCAAGCAGATGGAGGAAGAAGATCTGAGGGTACAGGGGGGAATGGCAACATGGACAGATGTGGAGGGACGAGGTTGTGGAGAGCATTAAAAGTTAACAGAAGAATTTTGAATTGAATGCGGAACTGAACTGGAAGCCAATGATGCTGCTGCAAACTGGGAGTGATATGGTGAGTAGAGGGGGTTCTAGTAATGATGAGTGTGGGCAGCTGAATTCTGGACCAGTTGAAGCTTATAAAGAGATTTGCGAGAAAGACCAATGAAAAGGGAATTGCAATAATCCAAACGAGAAGTGACCAGACAATGAACGAGGATAGCAGTGGTGTGGAGCGAATACGATTAACGTGACGCAAGTGGAACTACGCAGACCGGGAGATGTTACTGATGTGGGACTGACAGGGTGAAGTACTGTCAAGGATGACACCTGTGGGGAAGGGGAGACAGAGGAATTATCAATAACAAAGGACAAATGATCAGTTTTGGATAATGTTGATTTTGTACCAATGAGGAGAACCTCAGTTTTGTCACTTTGTTATTTAATTTAAGAAAATTTGAAGAAAACCAGGATTTGATTTCTTCTATGCAATCAATAAGCAAGGAGGGTGGAAAGGAAGCAGTAGGTTTGCTAGTGAGATAGAGCTGGGGGTCATCAGCATAACAGTGGAAGCTAATGTTATCCTCTTTAATAAAATCCCTGTGTGCGTCCATGTGTCAGTGTGTGTGTGTGTGTCTTCTGGTGAAGTGCGCATGCGCGGGGCAAGGTGTGACACTTCAAATGCCGCCTGACGCATCACACAAGACAGAGAGGGCAGGATCTATAAAATATCGCGCGGCCGATCCAATCGGATTTCGGTAAATGAGGTAAGACCTAAAACATAACGGACAAAAAATCCAATCGGGTACTGAGACACGGAGACCAGCTTCCCCAAAGAGGTGGGATTAGTGTTTGTTGTGCAAGTGTTCACTCTGAGGATGTCAGATTTGCGATTAACAAACTTGGCACGGTAAAGTGTAAAGTGTTTTCCTAAATATACAAATTTTCATGATATTACAATAGGATGATTTATTTTCACGCACATAAAATCCGTTGCTGGGGAGACGCCATACATACAATAATCAGCTGCACGCCAGCACAGATTAAAATACTTGCTGGAGAGACGTATTACTGTGACAGAAAATTAAAGGCACGCAATACAGTGACGCATATTACAGCCACATACAAGCCAGTATTACTGTAACAGAAAATAGACGGCCCTTTGCCATTTAATATAGACTGTTCCTACTAATGTTTGTGCACTACTATTCTAGCGCCCGTTACTGTAACGGGCTTAATGTCTAGTATTTATATAATAATGAAAAGGAGGGGACCCAGGACAGAGCCCACATGAAGTAACAGCAGTGGGTTGGGATGTGAAAGTTTTAAGCTGAACAAACTGAGTGTGACCTGAGAGGTGGGATCTGAACCAGTCTAGTGGAGTGTGGGTAACGCCAATCGACGATAATCTATTGAGAAGAGTCGTGTGACAAAGAGTGTCAAAGGCCGCACTCAGATCAAGGAAGAGGGGAATAGAAATTAAACCAGAATCAGCTGCCATAAGGAGGTCGTCAGTCATTTTTATAAGTGCCGTTTCTGTACTGTGGAAGGGACGAAAACCAGACTGGAGCTGTTCGTACAGATTATTGTGAGATAAATGAGAATGAAGTTGAATAGTCTCTATTTATTTTTACAAGAATTTTGGAAATGAAGGGTAGATTAGAAATAGGACAAAAATTACTGAAATTAGTCGCATCGGCGCCGGTTTTTTTTTCAGTATTGGGGTTATTGCAGCAGTTTTAAAAGATGAAGGAACAGCACCAGTAGTGTGGATTAGAGCAGAGATAAGGGGGACCAGAACTGTAGGTGAGGGGGTCCAGTTGACAGGTGGGTGGCTTAGACTAACAGACGAGATCTCAGATTTCTGAGAAAGTAGGACGCTGAAAAGAGGAAAATGAGTCAGTCGGTGGAGGAATCCGTACAGAGAGACTGGTGAATTTTCTGGATTTTTCCATTAAAAAAGGACGTAAGGGAATTGCAAAAATCAGTTGAGTAAAGGTGAGAAGGTAAAGAATCCGGGAGTTGTGTGATATTGTTAAGTACTGTGTCACAGGTGGCTGGGGGTCAGACTTAGCCGGGACACGTGGAAGGACCAGGAGGTGGCTTATACGTCCTCCGGGCCACAAGGGGGCAACCGCTCTGGAGCTTGACGAGACCATGGGAAAGGAGCAAGGAAGCTCAAGCCCATTGGGGCCCATGGCCACTGCCAGGGGGGAGCCCCGAGCCTCATGGAGCCCGGGAAACAGTGTTGTGGCGAAAAATTGTCACCACAAGGCTTTTTACCTGAAATGAAGGCTATTAAGAGACTCAGGATAGGCAAACAGAGTCTATAGTTTTATTGCAATAAAACAACCATAATAATAACACGGACTCAACCCAATACGGCCAAATTGAGCCGAGCCATGAACAGTTCCGGACTCCAAACTTGTATAGTAATTTCTTATCACTCCGACCTCGCTCAGATTAGCTCATTCGCTGTTTTCTCTGACTCCCCTCTGCACCTGCCCACCCGATACCTCGAGTTCTCATGGGAGCCATCATTATCTCCTGACTTCACCCTGCAGCTGGCCACCGGTATTTTCACTGTCTATTATCTATCTTTATTTTCTGTTTTGCTTATTATGATTGACTTTGGCTGGGCAAATGCTCCTTCTTCCATATTTGGGCTTTGTCTTATCACTTCCCTTTCCTTGACTTGCAAGCTTGTTTATACTTGGTAGCTTAAAGCTAAGCTTTAATTGAAAAGAAATATGGCATGTGCTTTTATTTAATCATTTGCTTGGCAGGCCTGACTTGCATTAATATCCGCACTAATGTTACCGCTTATATATTTCTCTATATTTATTTATGCTAATACATGAATACACTAATTTTATTTTCCATACATTACATCATCTTGACCTCGCTGTAACTATGTCTTTTGCTGTTTCTGCTGATTCACTATTCCAGCTGGCTTCTCATGTGCTTACCAGGACCATTTTTTCTATATTAAGTCAGTGGTATCGTTCCTCAGCTTCCTAACCTTCGAACACAGGTGTCCATGCTCCCCCTTCTTCTGTCCTCGATAGTTTCTGTGCGTCATTCTCTTTCTATTCTGTCCTTCCTTTCCCAAATTGGTAATTCTGCTTCAAGCTTAAAAATAATGCAATATGGCTAATGGCTTTTATTTAACTATTTGCTTGACATGTCTAATTTATGCTAAATCTAATGCTTTGAGAAGCTGTTAATTACTTTTATGGCTATTAATGCTAATATATGTTATTTATGCTTAATGTATAAATGTTTATCTTCCATAACAGGCACTTTCGCCACACCTGGGAAGGTGGAGGAAGATCCTTCCAGGGACACCCGGAGTGCTTCCTGGTGCAAGGGCACCACTTCTGCCACATCAGGAAGTGCTGCTGGAAGAGGGTCATCAGGCACCTGGAGCACATCTGGGTGGGAATACAAGGGGCCGCCTCCCCACAATCGGAGAGCTAGAGTCGGGAGTGGGAGCAGGACGAAGCTCCCGGGAGGAGAGGAAAGGCGGCCCACGGACATTTGGAAGAGAGACCCATGGAGAGGGTGATTGGTGCTGGGGGCACAGTGAGCTGTGTGGGACTGTTGTGTTTAATAAACGTGGGTTTTGTGGAAAATGCTGGTGTTAGCCTGATGATGTTTGGACCCAAGATCACAAGTGAGAACAATAATTTATGTGAATTTCCACTTGGGATTAATAAAGTATCTATCTATCTATCTATCTATCTATCTATCTATCTATCTATCTATCTATCTATCTATCTATCTATCTATCTATCTATCTTTTATATAGTGCCTTTCATATCTATCTATCTATCTATCTATCTATCTATCTATCTATCTATCTATCTATCTATTATATAGTGCCTTTCATATCTATCTATCTATCTATCTATCTATCTATCTATCTATCTATCTATCTATCTTTTATATAGTGCCTTTCATATCTATCTATCTATCTATCTATCTATCTATCTATCTATCTATCTATCTATCTATCTATCTATCTATCTCTTATATAGTGCATCTCACCTATCTATCTATCTATCTATCTATCTATCTATCTATCTATCTATCTATCTATCTATTATATAGTGCCTCTCATCTATCTATCTATCTATCTATCTATCTATCTATCTATCTATCTATCTATCTATCTATCTATCTATCTATCTATACCATTTATTATATAGTGACTTTCATATCTATCTATCTATCTATCTATCTATCTATCTATCTATCTATCTATCTATCTATCTATTATATAGTGCCTTTCACATCTATCTATCTATCTATCTATCTATCTATCTATCTATCTATCTATCTATCTATCTATCTATCTATCTATCTGTTATATAGTTCTCTCACCTATCTATCTATCTATCTATCTATCTATCTATCTATCTATCTATCTATCTATCTATCCATTTATTATATAGTGACTTTCATATCTATCTATCTATCTATCTATCTATCTATCTATCTATCTATCTATCTATCTATCTATCTATCCATTTATTATATAGTGACTTTCATATCTATCTATCTATCTATCTATCTATCTATCTATCTATCTATCTATCTATCTATCTATCTATCTATCTATCTATCTATCTATCTATCCATCCATTTATTATATAGTGACTTTCATATCTATCTATCTATCTATCTATCTATCTATCTATCTATCTATCTATCTATCTATCTATCTATCTATCTATTAGGGCAACCTAACCATCCATTTATCTAGCTGTATATCTATCTACATTTTTTACTATTTTATTTAGCACTTTTTATGTCAATATTTCTGTTTTATAGTGCCTTCCATATATTTGTATCTGTATTTTACATAATGCTTTCCACACCTATATATCTACTCTATAGTGCCTTTGACATGTATCTATCTGTATTTTTAGTGCTCATCATATCTGTCAACTTTACAGTGCCTTTCACGTATATCTGTCTATATTCTATATAGTGGTTTTCATTCCTGTCTCTGTGGTTTATAGTGCCTTTCGCATCAGTGTCTTAAGGCCGAAGTACTGTGCATGTCACGAGCAGCCAGCTGTTCCGTCGATGGAGACGTCGCGCGCCGCGCGGCCCCGCTGCCGGTATCTTGGCGCGCTGACCCCTCCCCAGTCTGCTGTTCCCGTGGGCTGCGCCGCGCTGTGCGTGTGCCGCTCCTCGCGCGTTCCGATAAGCCTCCTCAGACTTCACACTTGCAGGAAACCAGTGACAAGCAGCTGAGAGGCAGTCGTGTGGTTTTAACGTCCATTTGCATTTCTCTCTCTCTTTTTTTTTCTTTTGCGGATTATTTTTAGAAAGCGGGAGGTGCCGATAAAGGGGCTGGGGGGGCGCAAGTTCGCGGCTCTACGCCTGGTCGTTCCTCATTCTGGGATTTTCCGCTGCCATCCGTTCGCTCTTTCCAGGGGGGTGGGACCTGCAGCATGGAGAGGATGTGCCTGCTCTCCGTGACCTCCCGCTGGAATTCACAGGCAGATGTTTCTCACAAAGAGCTCTCCCAGCAGCTGGATTCCGTCGCCTTGTGCCCTCGTTTTGCGAAGGAGTTCAGCAAGTCGGACCGGATGCCAGGTTTCTGGTTTGTGTCATTCCTTCCATCCCCTCACTGACTTGTTGCGATTATTCTTCTCACCGTCGAGCCACAAGAACGTATTCATTTAGCAGACGCTTTTGTCCAAAGCGACTTACAAAACAACTCAACATAACTGAGTAAACATCAGTCTGGGGGCAGGGCCGTCTTACCAACATCATAAGCCCGGGGGCAAAGTAGTACACTGGGGCCCCTGTTTTGATAGCAAAACAGAAACTTACATGGGCATCAGAAACATCGTCGGCCTCTACGCTCCTGGGGGTCTGGTCAGTGGCCATTGAACCCATAATTTAATACAACCCTATCTGGGGCGCACAAGGCGTGACAGGACAAGGTGACAAATTTGATCACCACATACAAGCGAGTTACAATTCCTTGGTTACAAAAACCCACCAAAGTCATCATCAATCAGACAGAACTTCACCAAAGGGTCTTCACTCGCTTCTTAAGCACATTGAGGGAGTCAGGATATCGAATGGAGGTGGGCATCTCGTTCCTCCAGCTAGGAGCCGCACATGAAAAGTTCAGGAATGAGATTTGATGACCTTACAGAGAGACGCCATTCATGAGCCGACCTGAGAGAGAGCAGGACAGAGCAGAGGACTTCACAAGTGTCCCCCACTGACCCAATGATGACTCTGAAGACAAGCAGCAAGGTTTTGAACTTCATCTGTGCTGCTGCAGAAAGCCGATGTAGTGACCTGAAAATAGAAGTGACTTGTGCCCACCTTGGCTGGTTGAACAGCAGATGGCTCATCTGCAGTGGCTCTGTGCCAGGACTCATGCCTGAAGAGACTTTCAGTTGTGCAGCCATGACAAGTCCAAAGCTCAGACCACCCTGCCAGATATGGTCTGGGCTTATACAAAGTGAATCTACACGATCAAGAGACCACTCTAACGAGGTCCGAGAAGGACAACTCATCATCAATCACTGCCCCCAAGGTTTTGTACAGACTTGGTGGGTTTTAATGATTATGAACCAAGCTGAACAGAGAAGGGTACTGAGTAGATGGACAAGCTGGCATACCAAGAAGGTCCATCTTCGCCAGTCTGACCTGGAGATGATGTTTCTTCATCCAGGTTTCTGCATCAGTGAGATATGCAGGGATTCTACCAGATGCCTTGTCTGGTACACCTGTGTGCATCACCAGCATAGCACTGATATGAGAAACCATGGAGAAGACAGGATGATGGGGCCTAGTGAAGAGGAGGAGGAGTGCAGGGACAAGAGAAGAGGACCAAGAACCAATTGTTGGGACACCACTATGCTTTCCTTGTGTGTCTTTGACATCTCGTCATGTCATGCCACGACACACGGTAGGAACCACCCAAGAGGCAGGACTCAGACCACCTGAGGGCAGTCCCAGTATTGCCAGGGCTGGAGAGGGTGGCAAGGAGGATCTGGTAGTTGAGCGTGATGAAGAGAGTGGCACCATCTAGCAGGATGAGGACAGATGACATGCTGGGAGCTCTAGCCAGCCATAATGTGCTGATGGCAGTGAGCACACCTGTTTTGGTGGAAAGCCCCTTCATGAAGCCTGACTGATTATGATCAAGCAGTCTGTTCTGAGCTTTGGTAGTAGACCACCATCTTCAGCCCTTTAGGACAGATGGGAGGCACTCAGAGTTGTCCTTGACCTTCTCAACCACTGAAGGCAGAAATTTTAGTAGCCTCAACTACTTGAACCTTGGAGTTGGAAAGGAGTGGGGGTGACCCAGTGTGTCGCTGGTGTGTGTGGGTATGTCAGAGTGTGGACAACCCCAGTGGTGCTCTGTGGATCCAAACATGGCAGGGCATAAGAACTTTTGGTGAGATTCAGATCAATTCCACACATCCACCCATTTAAACCCAACACTTAACCTGGCAATAATAGACACAAGGTGAGAAGCAACCCTGGATGGGGCAACCATGAAAACAAGAGCGTTCAATGAATATATCGCCCCCTATCCAAAAGTATCAGAACTGCACCTTATAAAGAAAGTGGAAGCCAAAGATCTCGCAATTGGTACAAAATATGAAAAGTATGATAAACGGGTCTGCTCTGAGCAAATTATGTTTTTCATGTCCGTCTCTGTCTGGATATAAAGAATAACAAATAAATAGATAAACACAAAAGCAAAAATGATGAGCAGTTTCACGGTGCGGCCCCTCAATACGGCTGGTTGGACAGTGCTGCTTGATTGTAGTTTTCATTACTTTGACGCCATTTCTACTTTAGGGGGTCTTTCTAGTCCAGGACTTCTTTATTAAAAAACAAGTTTCTTTATTTCTCCAAGCGTATTTAAGAAATGGACAGAATGGACTCCGTCATCAACAACGTATCATCTTGGAGTCCCACAGCCAAGGCTTCATCCTGGAGGGGGTCCCTGAGGGCTACGGGCTCTCAAAGCCACACCAGGGCTCTTCTCTGTCCCATCCTGCCTTCCTCAGATCCCTGACCCTTCTGCGCTGACGCACGTGCTCTTGCGGGATTTGTCATTACATCTTCCGTAGGGGTGGGTGACCCTTAACCTTTCGGAGCTTCCTGTGCTGACGCACCGGATGAGGGTCTCCACCAGTGGTGCATTTTTATTTTTTTCAATTAAATGCAACATTGGTCTTCTCCTCTCCAGTGTTTGTCTTTCTGTTGAGGTTGATGGGAAACACCTGGAACAACAAAATAAGCCGGAATCACCTGTGCAGTCTCGGCGGGCAACTCTGAACAGGCTGGGTGCCACAGGACCACCTGTGGAGAAAGGTGATGCTGATAAAAGGCACTATATTAAACACAAGGAAACAGATCCTATCTATCGATCTAAATATCATATAGTGCCTTTCATATCTATCTGTCATTATATAATGCCCTTCATATCTATCTATCTACCATTATATAATGCCCTTTATATCTATCTATTATATAGTGCCTTTCCTATCTGTCGGTCTATCTATCATATAGTGCCTTTCATATCTATCTGTCATTATATAGTGCCCTTCATATCTATCTATTATATAGTGCCTTTCATATCTATCTATCTATCTATCTGTCTATCTATTATATAGTGCCTTTCCTATCTGTCGGTCTATCTATCATATAGTGCCTTTCATATCTATCTGTCATTATATAATGCCCTTTATATCTATCTATTATATAGTGCCTTTCCTATCTGTCGGTCTATCTGTCATATAGTGCCCTTCATATCTGTCTATCTATTATATAGTGCCTTTCATATCTATCTATCTATCATTATATAATGCCCTTTATATCTATCTATCTTTTATATAGTGCCTTTCCTATATATCTATCTATCATTATATAATGCCCTTCATATCTATCTATCTATTCCTATCTGTCTATCTATTATATAGTGTCTTTCATATCTATCTATCTATCTATCATTATATAATGCCCTTCATATCTATCTATCATATAGCGCCTTTCATATCTATCTATCGATCTATCTATCTATCTATCTATCTATCTATCTATCATTATATAATGCCCTTCATATCTATCTATCTATCTATCTATCTATCTATCTATCTATCTATCTATCTATCATATAGTGCCTTTCATATCTATCTATCTATCTATCTATCTATCTATCTATCATATAGTGCCTTTCATATCTATCTATCTATCTATCTATCTATCTATCTATCTATCTATCTATCTATCATTATATAATGCCCTTCATATCTATCTATCTATCTATCTATCTATCTATCTATCTATCTATCTATCTATCTATCTATCTATCATATAGTGCCTTTCATATCTATCTATCTATCTATCTATCTATCTATCTATCTATCTATCTATCTATCTATCTATCTATCATTATATAATGCCCTTCATATCTATCTATCTATCTATCTATCTATCTATCTATCTATCTATCTATCTATCTATCTATCTATCTATCATATAGTGCCTTTCATATCTATCTATCTATCTATCTATCTATCTATCTATCTATCTATCTATCTATCTATCTATCTATCTATCATTATATAATGCCCTTCATATCTATCTATCTATCTATCTATCTATCTATCTATCTATCTATCTATCTATCTATCTATCATATAGTGCCTTTCATATCTATCTATCTATCTATCTATCTATCTATCTATCTATCTATCTATCTATCTATCATATAGTGCCTTTCATATCTATCTATCTATCTATCTATCTATCTATCTATCTATCTATCTATCTATCTATCTATCTATCTATCTATCATGCGGGAAGTATGAACGACATTTCAAAGTGGAGTGTTCTGCTGAATTATTCCCTAGTATAAAATACAAAGAGTGAATACATTTTAGAGAATGTTTACCCTTTTGACGCTCGGTTCATTAAGTGACCGAATGGATGCTGAACGTTTTACGAACTCGTTTACAAAAAATGTATTGTCAACAGTGGGATTCATTTGGAAAATGTTACTGAAATAAAACAAGTTGTTTAAGAGCCGCTAAATATGCTGTCCCGAAGCACGTACCCCCCGAGTTACCAAGCCCAACCATATCCCGGTGTCAGGCACGCACGTAGCTTGGGTTCCAGTAACGGCGCTCCTCAGGTGACGGTATCCTCGCTCCTCGGTATCGAACGTCCCATAGCTTCTTATCTCAACCGGACGGCGACAGGCCTGGTGGGATGCTAAGCATTAGTAAACCCAGAGTGCGATTAGAGTGTCAATCCTTTCTCTAAAGTTCCATTTCTTTATCATTTTTTTTTTTTGCAGTTCACTCTTCTCAATAAACGCAAGGTCTGTGTGACGTATGAACGAAATAAAGGGAATTCCTCTTCCGTGTGAGCGGAGCCTTTCTTGGTCTGAGAAGTCAACCGTGAGGTTGTGGACCCCGCACTGCACTCAGATGCCAGGCAGATGTCAAAAACACTGCTGCGTTCGTGAAAAGGAACAACAGCTTGAAAAAAGGAGAATAATAAACCCGCAAATTAAACAGGACAATTTAAACTGGATCAGAGCTAAGAAGCATAAAACTCACCTCCACCAAACAATAAAAAATACAAGTGAACGCAATACAAACAGACCCGTAATAAGGGGGTCCTGAGAAATCCTCGACAATTTCCTGCATTTTACATCTTTTTTCCATTGGTCCCTAAAAAAACGGTTAATGGGGGTGCTACTTTATATGAAACCCTTCCGTCTCCACGGGAGTCAGAAGCAGTGGCATCATTAGATGGGGGGCTTCTGAGGAGAAGACCCCCAGTCTATGGGCATATGCCTATAGCCCCTTATCATCTATAGGCTCAGTTTCTCCCATTTACCTTTCTAACATTCTGATAAAGACATGAAATCTTGAAGGGGACCCCCATACCAGACATCAACAGTACAAAAACTCCCTTCTCTGGCGTAGCCCCCACCTTGGACACTTGCAAGGCCACCTTGCAGTTGCAGTTCTGGAGGGTGGCACAGTTGGGGTCTATGCGGACTGTTTGGAGGAGACTCCCCCTGCTGGGTGGAGGTGCAGGTTGACCCTTAAGTGCTTTTTGGACCAGATATACTCCTTAAACGAAGCTCCTCCACCTCTAGCAGATGAGTCAGAGCTGGAAGTGGAGAAGGACGAAGCTCATCTGGAGAGGAACGGTAGAGGAAAAGAAAGAGAGGAAAGGGTGAATTGTGGATTGTGGAAGAAAAACTCTTCATGAAGACACTTTGTCAGACAGAGATATTTACTTGAACCCGGGACTTGTGTGTCTGAAGTTGTGTCTGGGGCTGGGACTCTGTTACACCTCCTACAGGTCACAATGTGTACACCACATAATATAACCTGAGCTGTGCTGGACGTCACTAGTTGACCAAACAGAAAGCTCACAAAGAGAACATGCAGACTCCACACCTTTTTTTGACAAGAGGGATAACAGCTCTTGGAAGTTGGGAAAGATGCTGAGGTGTCATTTGATGCTCCTGGTTTAAAAAGTTCTCGTCACTGTTAATTGGGTGAGCCTGCAATAACAAAAAAATGTTCTGGGCTTCCTTGAAGGCTCCATCTGGCTATCAGGTTGGGTGCAAATAAATACTTAAGTAATAATAGGTTGGGTGGGGATAAATGCTTGAGGGACAGCATCCTGGGTGTGGCTACATGGTTAATTGTCAGCAAGTCAGGTGGGGCAAAGACTTGAGTGACAGCAGGTTTGGCGATACCAGACACTTCAGGGGCGGCGGCATGGGCGGGGCTAGATGGTTGAGTGATAGCAGGTCAGGCGGAGCTAAAATTTTTTTGGAATACGTGGCATTGGGACTCCACCCCCTGTCCCTCCAAATATTTGAAAAACTCCACTTAAAGGGCACTGTGGCACTGCCCCCAAAATTTTAAAAACCTCCCTCAGATTAATTAGATAAGGTGAAATAATCATGAAATAAATGTGTTTATTTGCACAACTTGCCTGCTTGCTTCTGACTTCAGTGGGAATATCTCCTGAATGAAGGGCGCTGGCCAAATGAAAGTCCATGCAAGTCCTTGAACGTTTGGTAAGCAGGTGACCTGAGGCCGCCCTTTAATTGGTTGTTTTCAGATTTTTTTGTGGAGACGCTGCTGACTGCGCCCTGGACACGCCCACGTTTATTGGCAGCGAATGACTATTGTTTAAGTTTTTTTAATCTAATGTGATTGGACAATCGTAGACGCGCTATTTCAAGTTCACACCTGCCATTAACCTAAGTACAGATGAGCGAGCGCGACTTTACATTGATGGAGAACTTTAAGAAATCCGAGAAAATTCGGTTATTTCTTTAATGAAACGCTCGAGGACGAGCTTACACGCAGTTGGTTAGCTGGATGTGAGTAATGCCTTTTGTTTTTGATTTCCCTGTTTGTTGTTTCTGAAGCGTTGTGGACAATGACGGGGGTACGGGACCTAAAACATCCTTCTGAAAAATGCAAGAGGCATGAAAGTAGCCGCGGTCATCTATAGAATACATTTTATTAGACTTATTATTACTGAACAGCTGGAGGAAAGCTCCAGGATTAAAAGGTACAACGAAGACGTGACCACAAATCGACACGCGCTGTCCAATATGACAAACTGTGCGACATTTCGTAGAGCTTTTCAATTGGCTTTGCGATGCCAGGATGAGAACGAGAGCTCCGATAAGCCCCGGGATTTTCTGTTGGTTGGTGGATTTTGTTGCCCCTCTCGATGGAGTGTTGAAAGAGCACGTCGAAAATGCCGATGATTCATTGAAATGTGCATCTGAGCACGCGCAGTATTAATTATTCTTAAACAGCAATCAATCAATCAATAAATAAAAAATTAAAACAGACCATACTAAAAATATTTGTGGTTTAAGCCATTATGAGCAAATGCATTCGATGCCTTAATCCAATGCCTTTCCTATTTTTATTTATTTATTTTTTTTTGTCCAGCATTGTTGTGATTGTAAGCCGCACGTGATTGCTATGCGGAGTCTTATAGAATAAAATAATTGGTTGATGCTGACTAATACCCTAACAATGTTACGTTCAATTCGCCCTTTTCTGTTTTAAATGCACTGGCTGGTATTTGCACGTTTAAGGGAACTACAAAACCTGGACAGCACGACCTCTTTGGACCTAAACCATGCATACATTTTCTAATTTATTTTTTAAAAATCGCATCTGTTCGGCCCGGTGTAATTTATGTATATTGTGACTTGCTGTCAATAAATAAATACTATACTATACTAAACTATAAATATTTGTTATTGTGATACAAGTGGACGTTGGCATTCGCCTCTGATTTTAGTATCACGGTCGCCTCTGCGACCTCACGTGCCTGTCTGTGCACGGATCTCACGCACTACGTAACGTTAAAGCGTACGTGTTAACGTCACTTCAGCTCAATCCTCTGCACAGAAATCTCGCAAATGTTTGTACTGCACACTTGAATTCATAGTCCTGTCATACTGTGCCATCTCCGTATGGTTTACCAACTGTTATTTTTGATATGTTGAAATGTGTTTAAAACATTTGTGTTGATTCATCTTTGCCGCACATGTTTTTTAATGTTTAAATACTGATTTTTGTTGGAAGTACCAATACAATAAATGTTTAATTTTATCGACCATTTATACTTTTATTCCAGTGAGTGGTTGTTTTGGTAGCGGCCCCAGTGCACTGCTTTACCCGCTTATATAATGCTGTTACGACGGCCGGGCGGCACGGTGGCGCAGTGGGTAGCGCTGCTGCCTCGCAGTTGGGAGATCTGGGTTCGATTCCCGGGTCCTCCCTGCGTGGAGTTTGCATGTTCTCCCCGTGTCTGCGTGGGTTTCCTCCCCCAGTCCAAAGACATGCAGGTTAGGTGGATTGGCGATTCTAAATTGGCCCTAGTGTGTGCTTGGTGTGTGGGTGTGTTTGTGTGTGTCCTGCGGTGGGTTAGCACCCTGCCCAGGATTGTTTCCTGCCTTGTGCCCTGTGTTGGCTGGGATTGGCTCCAGCAGACCCCCGTGACCCTATGTTCGGATTCAGCGGGTTGGAAAATGGATGGATGGATGGATGTTACGACGGCCCTGCTACCTGGCTGGGGGTCATACTCATTTTTTTTTTGCTCTTTGTTCATTTTTCATTCTTTGTACGTATTCATTTTGTTTGTGTGTATTTGCGTTGCCTTGGAGTTAGATGCATGAGTGCTAGCTGGGTGGGTGGGACTAAATGTTCAAGTGACATCAGGTTGGGCGGAGCTAGACTTCTGAGGGACAGCACCCTGGGCGGGGCTAAGGGTTTAAAAGTTTGGGTAGACTGACACACTGGAGTGGGGCCAGATGCTTCAGTGGCATTGGTTTGGGTGGGACTACATGCTTAAGTGACAACAGATTGAGTGGCACTAGCTGCTTCTGGGTGGGCCCGGTCACTTGAATGGTAGTGAGTTGTATGGAGTACAGGCTGGGTGAGGCTAAACACTTGAATGGCAGCACTTTGGGCAGGTCCTATACACTTGAGTGGCAGGTCCCTGGGCGGGGCTAGGTGGTTGGTGGGGCTAAACGTTTGAGTGACAGCTGGTTAGACTGCGCTAGATGCTTGGCTGGTAGTGAGCTGGGTGGAGCTAAAAGTTTGAGTGACAGCAGACTGGACTGGGCTAGACAGGATCAGGGTTCAAGATCACCTAAGAGAGAAGCAGAATCATTTTTCCTGTGTCCCGTGGGGTGTTTGTTTTAGGGTCTCTGAGCCAAATTCAGAATAAGCTTAGGTTTAAGGGGGGGGGGGGGGGGGGCGTCTGCCGTGTGAGCTAAAGACTTGGGAAAGCAAAAAAGTCCCCTCTCAGACAACAACTTTCAGTTTGGTCTCGCTGATCCCTTCACCGCCTCTTACATGTAATAAGTGGAAATGACAGAATCAAAGAGCTCTGCAGAAACCGAAAGTCCTTAAAGCCATCCCACCCACGAAGACCAGCTGGGGCGCATTTGAGGACGAGAGATCTGTAAGGACGAGGAAAAGTTCAAAGGAGACAAAACCCCCTTTGGCTTCCCAAACCACAAGTCAGTTGACAAGGAACATCTTAGAAGGGCGCTCACTGCTGGGAATGCGTTGGGACGGCGTCTGAAGTATAAAACGTGATGACGTACAAGTGAGCTGCTGTAGTAGTCGGTCGCGGGGTGGGCTCCACCATTAGCAAATCCAGAAGTGTCGGCCCATCTGGCTACAGTGTCATTCTTAACTATCAATCTATTATTTAGTGCCTTTCACATCTATCGATCATCATATAGTGCCTTTCATTTCAATCTATCTATTACTATATAGTGCCTTTCACATCTATCTATCTATCTATCATATTGTGCCTGACACATGTATGACTTTATATAGTGCCTTTCATCTATGTCTAAATATCTCCCCCTAATGCATTGGATCTCCACCTACAATGTATAGACATCAATGCAATGCCTTTCTTATCTGTCTATTATATAGTGCCTTCCATATCTACCTTTATTATATAATGTTTGCAAACTTGTCTATCTATCTTTGGTACAGTGTGCACATCTAATAATCGGTCTATCATTTAGTGATAAAGTGCCTTACATGTCCACATCTATACATTTCATCTGGGATAATAAAGTCTACCTAAACCTTTCTTATCTCTCTCTGTTGTGTGGGTTGTGAGCCTGCAGCTCAACCCTGCTGGGACGCCTAGAGGATGGAAAGATGTGGGAAGGCAGCTTTTCCACAATGACAATAAAGTGCTTGAACTTGAACTTGAACTTGGACACTGACTCACCCCCAAAACATTAGATGGCAGTTCCCCTGGAGTGCAGTGGTGCTCCGGACTCCCGCAGGGCATCCTGGGATTTGGAGTCTGGTTTCTCAGCCCCTGTTGGGTGTAGCCAAGGGAGCCATGCTTCCCTTGCAGCCCAGAAGTACTAGGAAGTCATGAGGACTGAAGCCCCAGAGTACTTCCAGGCTAATTAAAAGAATTGGGAGTCTTCATCTGACCTGTAATTGCTGGCAAGTCACGTGAGAGGAAGAACAGAAGCACTTCCAGGTCAGGAACTATATAAAGAACTGCTGGAGACCCAGCAAGTGAGACGGAGTTGGGAGTTGTGGGAGAGAATTATTGTTATTGAGAATATTTTGTTCATTTTAATTGCTTGTTTAGTGTGGCTGAGGTGCTTTGAAGGAGCACTGTTTAAAAGAAGAAATTATTCTAATATTTCTTAGTGCTTTTACCCTGTGTCCTCTACGTGTGTCTGTTGGGTTTAAGGGGCAACAGCGACCCCTAGCGTCGGCTCCTTTATACTGTCAATTACTTCGCACCGCCATCTCTCTTCAATTTTGCTTTTTGCCTATTTATAGTGCCTTTCACTTGAATCTGTCATTGACTTCTTTTCATATCTCTATTTTTTATGAAGTGTCTTTCACATCTCTTTATCTATCCATAGTGCTTTAAATATCATTTTATTTATGTACTGTGTGTGTGTGTGTGTATATATATATATATATATATATATATATATATATATATATAATATATAATTGTGTTACACGATTGGAAATAGAGCGGTAATTTATATGGATTCTTGCATCTATTTATTTTTTGACCAGGAGAGTATTAGCATATATGGTTATACGTGTTTGTTGCTGGGTATAACTCAATAAAGTGTATTTAAATAGAAAAAAACTTCCTAATTATTGTATTTTATTCAAGAACACTGTAATAGCCTAATATAAGGCATGCAACATTGAAAAAAGTAAACTCGTGGGTCATTTATTCTCACTCATTAAAAAATACAAAATGAACTGAACATCCATCCATCCATTTTCCAACCCGCTGAATCCGAACACAGGGTCACGAGGGTCTGCTGGAGCCAATCCCAGCCAACACAGGGCACAAGGCAGGAACCAATCCTGGGCAGGGTGCCAACCCAACGCAGGACACACACAAACACACACCAAGCACACACACTAGGGCCAATTTAGAATCGTCAATCCACCTGACCGGCATGTCTTTGGACTGTGGGAGGAAACCCACGCAGACACGGGAAGAACATGCCAACTCCACTCAGGGAGGACCCGGGAAGCGAACCCAGGTCGAACTGAACATGAACTAGTTAAAAATTTAAAATGGTGAACTATGAAGGTGAGTTTATTCCTTTTAATCTGTGTGAACTGAACTTTGAGCGAGTTCTTGTGAGGTGTGAACTTGCACAGCACTACTTCTTTCATATGCAGTATGAGCGCCTCTCTGATGGAATACACATAACGGTTTAAACCCATCCATCCATCCATTTTCCAACCCGCTGAATCCGAACACAGGGTCACGGGGGTCTGCTGGAGCCAATCTCAGCCAACACAGGGCACAGGGCAGGAAACAATCCTGGGCAGGGTGCCAACCCACCGCAGACGGTTTAAACCCCCAGACGGAAATCAGACTCGATGCTCGTAGCGCGACTCGCCTCCAACTTCCTTAACGTTTGACGCCACGGGCTCATCCCAAACACGTGCAGCGCCCCGCGATGCCGACTCCAAAGAGCGGCAGGCCGATCAGCGTGAAGTCCGTCAGTATGCCGGGCGAGCGCGAGTCTCCTTTACACGTTCGCTCCATTTTCACTCAAGACCTTATTTGCACCTTTTTAAAAAAAGCCTCCCGAGCTTCAATGGGGGGAAATGACGGCAGAAGTGATAACACATTTGCTTTAAGAATCGTCCAAAACAGGTACATATTAATTAAAGAAAAATGATAATTAGAATGGAACGTGAAAAAAATGATGACGGCCCCCCGCCGCGCAGCCTGCGCAACTCGCTCGTTAAGATTTGCGGCTCTCTTCACAATTGGGTCTCCGCGGCGCGCGCAGCGCTGAACTGATAATTAACAGCCGTCCAATGCAAAGTCAGGAAAGTGAGGAACTGCGAGCGGAGCGGCGTTCAGGCATCCGTGCAAGGGGGCGACACGGAGAGCTTCGTGACCCGCAGCCATTGTCCACTCTGATAGGCTCTTTTGTTTAAAGCAGCGCGGAGACTTTACTCTCTAGAGGCCGGCATTTCGATTCGCTGTTACCCGTTTAAGTGAATCGCTTTGTTTGATCCATTTAGAGACTTGGTGAGTGTGGGGATTTTGTTTGGAGTCCACTTTGATCACATTAATTATATGATCTGAGCATGGAAAAGTGCAATATAAATAACTAACATTAATGTGCACGTTATTAATTTAGGGTGGCGCAGTGGGTAGCGCTGCTGCCTCGCAGTTAGGAAACCCGGTTTCGCTTCCCGGGTCCGCCGTGTGTGGAGTTTGCATGTTCTCCCCGTGTCTGCGTGGGTTTCTTCCGGGTACTTCGTTTTCCTCCTACAGTCTAAAGACATGCAGGTTAGGTGCATTGTCCCTAGTGTGTGTGTGGCGCGCCCTGCCCGGGGTTTGTTTCCTGCCTTGCGCCCTGTGTTGGTTGGGATTGGCTCCAACAGACCCCCGTGACCCTCTAGTTACGATATAGCGGGATGGATGGACATTAATTTTAATAATTAAAAATGTGCACATTAATATATGTCTGTAATAAATATATATCTCTATGCAATTCTATATTCATAGGTCTGATCCCAGTCTGATATTTGGGTGGTCACCTACCAGGTAACACTTGTGTTTGATCGGCCAGTCAGCAGACATCCGCCACACCCTCTCAGTTGCGAGAAGTGGTTCATTAACGTGTTACATTATACCTGCCAAATAACCCAAAGAGAGCACGACCCGTGTTTCGCCCTCAGGCGCTGACGTCTGCGGTTCGATCAAAGTGCGTACACCTGTTGAGCCTCAATTAGGGCAAATCACGTGTCGTGTACTCTTTGGATTATTTGGCAGGTACTGTATGTCATAAAGCTCTATGCCTGCCTTACGTATTATCACGCCAAATGTTTTCAATGAAGAGCAAGATCAAGGTTTGAAGCCCTCTGTGAGTTTTTGTGTGACAGACAGACATCTCTTAAGTATTTTATGTACACTGAAAAAAAGGGGAAATGGCAGGTTGTTACATTTACAAGAATGTATTTACTTTATATTACATGTATTGTTTATGTTCCACTTTTGAACATAACCTTTGAGCAGAAATATACTGATTTCAGTCATTTAGGTTGAAGTCATAGTCCTCACCGGAAATTACGCACCAAGCGGATTTCTCATCAGCAGATGTTGGATAACTTGGCGGTGAAGTCACGTGACTTTCAGAGAAGCAACAGGTTGTTCGTTTGGAGTTATTTTTTTATGTTCTTTATTTCGCCTTATACAATTTCTTGTATTAGGAATTTGTTAGTTTTCGCATACCCCATGGGGTGAGAGCGCAGGGTCAGCCATTGTACAGCGCCACTGGAGCAATTACAGGTTAAGGGTTTTACTCAAGGGCCAGGCAGAGTAGGATCTCTTTTGGCAGTGATGGGGATTTGAACTGGATACCAGCGCAGATCCTTAGCCTCAGAGCCACCACTCCGCCCTAAATTGGTGTAGAGCAAAGGGTTAGTGAAATAAAATAAAAAACCCCCACACACACAACGAGAAATATTCAGATATTCATTTAAAATACTTAATCACACAGACTAACGTTACTCCGTTTTGCGTTTTTTGCATTCTCTTGTAATGTTTTATGAAAGCATCGGAATTAAAAGCTTTTTAAAAACAACTAAATATTTCATCCATCCATCCATCCATTTTCCAACCCGCTGAATCCGAACACAGGGTCACAGGGGTCTGCTGGAGCCAATCCCAGCCAACACAGGGCACAAGGCAGGAACCAATCCTGGGCAGGGTGCCAACCTACTGCAGGACACACACAAACACACCCACACACCAAGCACACACTAGGGCCAATTTAGGATCGCCAATGCACCTAACCCGCATGTCTTTGGACTGTGGGAGGAAACCGGAGCGCCCGGAGGAAACCCACGCAGACACGGGGAGAACATGCAAACTCCACGCAGGGTGGACCCGGGAAGCGAACCCGGGTCTCCTAACTGCGAGGCAGCAGCGCTACCAATGAAGATCAAAATTGAAATCCGTTTTTTTTTTTTTGTACACCACTCTATACTTTTTGTATTGAATGAGTGTGAGTTGTGAGTTGTGCGCAGCGGCAGTGCTGTTGCTTCACAGTTCGGACACCCGGGTTCGCTTTCAGCGTCTTCCCTTGACATGAGTCCTGTTTAATCCATCCATCCATCCATTTTCCAACCCGCACAATCCGAACACAGGGTCACGAGGGTCTGCTGGAGCCAATCCCTGTCAACATAGTGCGCGAGGCAGGGAACCAATCCAGGGCAGAGCGCCAACCCACCGCAGGACACACACCCACACACCAAGCACACACTTGGGCCAATTCAGAATCGCCAATCTACCTAACCTGCATGTCTTTGGACTGTGAGAGGAAACCCACGCAGACACGGGGAGAACATGCAACCTCCACGCAGGGAGGCGAACCCAGGTCTCCCAACTGCGAGGCAGCAGCGCTACCCACTGTGCCGCCCTGAGTCATGTTTATTTAACATAATTAATTTAACAGAGAATGATAGTTTCATTCGTTTTATATAAAATATCCTGTTGTTTCAGAATATAATTAGTGCATTAAGCATAATTAAAATTATTTTTAATAAAAACAATTGTATTATGTGCAACCGATGTACATTTTTTTTATTTTAATCTGACATGCCATTTTTTCAGTGTATATATGGCTGGTTATTCTGTAAATTCCTTTGTAAATGTTGTTATATATATTTACAGTACATATATAATCTAGGGGGCTTACCCCCTGCTCGCTTCTCTTGCCAAACCCGCCACTTAACGTCTCTGCCGCTCGCGTTGTGAAGAGCGGGGCTGAACGCACCCCAAGGAGACTGCTCGCTCCTCTGACACCCCCTCTTAAACGGTGATACAATGGGAAACACATACTTTTTTTTACTCGATCAGCTGCTGGATTGCTGCCGGTGTCGTGTGATCTGCATCTCGCGCCTCACACTTCTGTCATATCATCACCTATACGTCCATATATTTGATCTCGTTTCGCTTTTACCTTTTCTTCAATATTGCATTGAATTTTGATTCCGTGTTTGGAATTACATCGTGACAACGCAACGCGAGTGAACATCGTTTCTTTCTCTCTACAGGAAATGTGTCTGACAATAGCAGTCACACAAATGAGAAATGATTGAACCACGTGCGTGTTTGTGGGCAGGACTTTTCCAAATCTCTTTGCGCAAGCTCTTGTCTCGCGAGACGTCCGGCCCCGGGCGTGATTAGTGATTAGCGTGAAAGTGTCTCTGAGAAAATCACATCTCGTCTCCTTCCAAGATTTGTTTTTTTCTAATAGAGAGATGTGATTATCCTAAGCCCCCAAACCCCCCCAGACCCCCCCGATGTCCCGTCTCTGTTAAATGGCTACCAGGCCACTGACTCTTGTCTGTGTGTTTTGGCACTTGAGAGTTCCTGTCCACGTATGTCCCAAACAGTTCTTAAAATTCCCACTAAAGGGGCAAAGACCATCAAAAAACAGCTAGTAATACAGAGGGCTATATAGACTCATTATAAAAATAAAAGATTTATTCCTAATGCTGTGAAATATCAGGAAGTGCAATGGAGCACAAAGGAGTTGCCAGCAAAAGCAATCGAAGGCCAACAAAGTCCTGACACAGAAATCCACGGTGAGGACAAACAACAATCCACACAACACAATAAGCGGAGACAGAGGCACATTGGAATGGACCACGGGAACTGTTGGAGACCCTCGCCTTGAATAGGGCTGAGGGCGGCCCCTGGTGGTGATGGGCAGGTGGTCTCCCACAAAACACATGAAACAGGCTACACAGATACCTGAGCACATCATAAAAGTAACTGAAACAAAAGAATCAGAATTAAACAGGAATTTGAACCCCCGGCCAACACCGCGGGTCTTCATCTCTGCTTTGATCTCATTTTTTGAATCCTGTCATTTTTGTAGTTTTTTGCTGTTTCTTATGAGTTGGGTTGTGGACTGGTTTGTTCATTTCCTGTAATGGTTGGCCCTTATGACATCACTTCCTGCTGTTATCCTGTTCTGCTCATTTTTGAACATTTCGACTAACATTCCTTATTTTTGACGTGTAGGGCCAGGGGTCTAACCATTCCCCTCTCCTGCTGTTTTAATATTTTTTTTTTGGGCCCCTGCAGGACGTGAGGCCTGTTTGTCGACTGTGGGGCCGGGCTGATGTGTGCTGGGGTGCACATCTAAATTAAGGCGCACCATCTTTGGGAGTTTTGTGAGCCAGCAAACTCATGAGAGAAGATGCCAGCTGTTTGTATTTTCAAAACAGGAATCAAAGGAACAAGAAAACCTGCCACCCGACTGCCCAATTTGTGCCTGTTTTTCACCCCTAACTTACACACCACTATGTTGCTTTTGCTTTGAATTTTTCACCGGGGGACACTGACAGTCAGTGGGGTGGCCATATTTAACTTGGAGGGAGAATCCTGACCAATCAGAACACTCGGTGCCACTGAAGCCAATAGAAGGAAGATGATCACGTGATAGCCCGGCCACTGTCACATGACGCAATAAAAAAAAAAAGTGAAACCAGAAAATCCAATGGCTGGCTTCTTCTGTCTTGATTTTGCTGGCTCACAAACCCCCTAAAGATGGTGCACCTGAAGACCACCATGGGTTCAAGCCAGGGGGCAGCATGTTTGTATTCTTCCATCGTGCAGCCTCTGCCACTATTTCTGTGGCCTTCTGGCTTCATTCCTAGGGTGGAGAGACTTTGCCAGTTTTATGCCCATTACAAAGTGGCACAGAAAGAGACCCATCTTTTCATGGCATGTCTTTATAAAATCTTGATAGACGTTTAGTGAAAAAATAATAAAATTGATTTGAATAAACAGTTAAAAAAAAAAAAACCAGGCGCCTGCGATGGCCTTGCTTCTTTTGGCTCTCCCAGTAGGCTCTCGAGTCCCCTTTTGTCTGCCACTCCAGGGTGATTTGGCGGCTGCTCAAGGACAGGCCAACAGCGTAAAGCCTTTGTCTGTCAATGCCCGTCGTTTCTTGAGGCTCATTTGTCTTAAAGATTCTGGAGGACCCTCGAGTGGCTTTGCTTTGTGCTGCTCCGGTGTGACTTAAAACCCCTTCAGGTCTGCGTGGAGGCCTTGGAAAAGCTTTCAGCGCTCATCTGGTGCCCCCTGGTGGCTCCAACACGACTGGTCACCACCATTCTGCTATCAATCACTTCTTCATGGTGACCAACCTGACCCTGGAAGCCCCCAAATCCTTAACACACTTCACACTTGTGCTGAGGGTGGTGCTCTAATTCACACTGCTTCTTGTCCCACCTTAGCAGTCCATCTCCTTTGTCCCTTTTTTGTTGGCATTGTCTGGGCTCACGGGTTGACATGTGGCATCACGACATGCAAATGCGAAACATCTATCCATCCATTTTCCAACCAGCTGAATCCGAACACAGGGTCACGGGGGGTCTGCTGGAGCCAATCCCAGCCAACACAGGGCACAAGGCAGGAACCAATCCCAGGCAGGGTGTCAACCCACCGCAGGACACACACAAACACACCAAGCACACACTAGGGCCAATTTAGGATCGCCAATCCACCTAACCTGCACGTCTTTGGACTGTGGGAGGAAACCCACGCAGACACGGGGAGAACATGCAAACTCCACGCAGGGAGGACCCGGGAAGCGAACCCAGGTCTCCTAACTGTGAGGTAGCAGCGCTACACACTGCGCCACCGTGCCGCCCTCAAATCCGAAACAGAATAAAGGAAATAAACCAGAAAAAAAAAGCCGCAGAAACACAAACCCAAATGACTGAGATTATTTTATATAGCGCCTTTCCATACTGAACATCCTGAAAAGGCGCTTTGCAGCTACAGAGAGATCTGGACCCGCGGCACGAAGTTCTGCAACATTCAGAAACAAAAGTAGGAGTGCCTGTCCCACCATTTCATGTCTCTTCTGCTTCAGCAGCACCAAAATGTCGTGAAAAAAGAACCCCCCACAAAAAAAAACAACAAAGTTGTCCCCTCTGTTCAGTGTCTCTTCAGGTGGAGAATACGCAGCGTGTGACATTCTTATCAAAACGCAGGGCGCCCCCAGGTGGTGATATGAGCGAGCTGCACGTGAGGGATAGACACGGAACGGGGTGGGGGGGGGTTCAGCACTTCTTCTTCTCAGTTTCAAAAGACCCTCGGACCCCCTTTAGTCGCCGTCACGTTTCACGATTGTGAAATCCCCTCCAAGACGAATGTCGGCGTCGGCTGTGTGGAAACGTGGCAGCTCCGCTCAGTGCTACGTGAGGCAGGACGTACTGGGAGTGGACGGAGAACTGGTGTGACGGTGTGAGGGGGTCACACGCAAAACCAGCAGGCGCTTCGGGCATGGGGGGGGGGGGCACCCCAGACATTTACTGTGGACCATATGGTGCAAAGCTGCAAATACACATTACATGAAAAAAAATTACATACATATGCAATAAAAATAAAGATAATAATAACCGAGATTCTTGATCTACAGTATGTTAAACTACGGAATACGACAGAACTGGACTCCGGTAACCACCACAAGGCCACCGAGGCTCACGCGATCGTTCTCGTCTTGGTCATCGGTGGTCCCGTTCACTCGTCCATTTAGAGTGAGTGCGGCTCATACATGTGGGGGCACCCAAATCTGTGAACAGGACACACACCCACACACCAAGCACACACTTGGGCCAATTTAGAATCGCCAATCCACCTAACCTGCATGTCTCTGGACTGTGAGAGGAAACCCACGCAGACACGGGGAGAACATGCAAACTCCACGCAGGGAGGACCCGGGAAGTGAACACCCAGGTCTCCTAACTGAGAGGCAGCAGCGCTACCCACTGCGCCACCATGCCGCCCTCACGGTGCTTAAAGTGCTTAGGGTCTCTAAAGGGAGGTGTGCCTAATAAACCAGCCAGCCACTCTGTGTATAGCGCCTTTTATTTCAAATACTATTTCAAATGTAAAACGTCCTCAGATTTGTTTGATGTTTTTTTTATTATTATTATTTTTTATTGTAATGATTCCATACAAATAGATCAATTTATAACCAAACAAAATTGAAGACAAATCAAACCCCACCCCTGAGAAGGAGAGCTTAGCCAAAGGAGAATTGCTTAGGGCTTTTTAATAAGGCAACAATAAATAAAACAAAGGGAGAAATAAATGCGAGCTTTTTTTTATCAATCAATCAATCAATGTATTGATCAGCCCATCCACGCAGTGTGTGCACACAAAGCTCTTACTCCCCTCCAGAGCAGCTTCAGTCGCACTCGAGGTGGGACACATCACTGGTGCAGCCCACCGCCTTTCTAATCGGGTTGTCTCAGAATAGCGGAGGTGGGGGATTACAGCTCAAGGACCCCCAATCACACACACGCGCCATGAGGTGCAGCAGGCAAACCAGTGCAGGCCTGCTGCTGAATAAGCGTCTGACGTCAGCACCCCCTGCAGGAAACAATGCCGACCTGCAGAAGTTGAGCGCCCGGATTGCTCCGTTGACTTGGGGCTGGTAGCCGCTGGCCAGATGTGCCCCCTGTAACACATAAAGCTGCCGTCTCCGATCGCCCCCCGGTGTCTGCCCTAATGTTGACCTCGCCGGATACAATAGAATACAATTTATTTTTGTAAAGCCCAAAATCACACAAGAAGTGCCGCAATGGGCTTTAACAGGCCCTGCCTCTTGACAGCCCCCCAAGCCTCGACTCTCTAAGAAGACAAGGAAAAACTCCCCCCCCCCCCCCCCCCCCCAAAAAAAAAAAAACCTTGTAGGGACAAATGGAAGAAACTTTGGGACCATCGGTTCAAAGAGAGACCCCTTTCTAGGTAGGTTGGGCGTGCAGTGGGTGTCAAAAAGAAGGAGGTCAGTACAACACAATACACAGACCAAATCCTCAATACAGAATAAAAATATTACAAGTACAGAGCAGAATTTAACAGTAGATGATATCCCATAATATGATTTGGATTTGCTCAGAGTCCTGGAGACCTCGGCCATCAAGCTGCCTCCCCCTATTGGCCATTGCACAGCTGAGTCAATAATGAAAGGTCTCCTCTACTTGATGACTCCTGTGATCCTCCATCAGGGATGACTTTATCTTAGGCAGGCAAAACAACTTGGCAGGTGGGCATTGGCACCAAGTGCCACATTTGAGTACCGAGAAGAGAAACAGAACAGGTGAGGGTTAGTAACAAATTCTAACTACGTTAGGTGGACTGGTGATTCTAAATTGGCCCTAGTGTGTGCTTGGTGTGTGTTTGTGTGTGTCCTGCGGTGGGTTGGCACCCTGCCCGGGATTGTTTCCTGCCTTGTGCCCTGTGTTGGCTGGGATTGGCTCTAGCGGACCCCCGTGACCCTGTGTTCGGATTCAGCGGGTTGTAAAATGGATGGATGGATGTTACTTCTGTTTTATTCCTAATGACTAACAACAGAGATGCAGTCTGTGCAGTTAATCAGCAGCTCTAGTCAGGGTGTGCTAAATCGAATTCGTGAGTCTTCAGCCGGGATTTAAAAGCTGAGACCGAAGGGGCATCTCTTATAGTAGCAGACAGACCACTCCACAGTTTAGGGGGTCCTGTAACTAAAAGCTCGACCTCCTGCTGTTATTTTATTAATCCTTGGAATCCTAAGCAGTCTGCTGGTGTGTCAGACTTACCGACTACACTTGCTGATCTCGTCGCCTGACCCTGTCGGTTTACACGACTGGATATCGCCTGGCGTGTCCCATTTCGGGCTCAGTCCTGCTCGCCCCCTTTGTGTGACAGCCAGTAGTCTGATATTTTGGATTAACAAGGGTGGTGGGCTCAGCCGCAGGCTCGACCCTTTGCTAAACTTTCTCTTGATGTGGTGCATCAGACAGACGAGACCCCCTTCTGTTTGTGAGTTTCCACGTATTCTACTCGTAGGATGGGTTTTCATTTGCTGTCACCCTTATGGCTCTCAGTGGTTCTCAATCTGTGGGGCGGGCCCCCCTAGGGGGGGGGGCGCGAAGATGTGAAAAAAAGAAAACAAGAATCGAAAATATGAAAAATACAACTATTGAAACCAAAACAAATTAACTCCATTCTGATACTAGAAAAATAAATAATAGTTAGATAAATGTCGATAAAAGTTAAGTAGGTATAATAAAATATGCATCTATGATGTATCATTAATTAAAAAAGAACAAATTGGTATTAGTGGGCTCCTTTCAAAAAAACGTTAGGGGGGCGTGATTAAAACTGTTAGGAAAACTCGGGTCACAAATACTTAAAGGTTAAGAAACGCTGGTATAAGACGAAATGAGAGCTGACCGAGTGGCGACCGCTGGGGATGTCAGACTACACGACGACTCTTCACAGGATTGCCGTGCCCGACTGCCTCCGACTCGCTAAAATTATTTAAATGAAACTTAGTCAGTTCCGAGGTTGGGGGTCTCGGTTACTCCTGTCTCAGCCCCCGTTATCACAAGCCTGCCCCACTCACTATCACTAGTGTCGCCCCCTGGTGTTCTCACATCCTGATCTTGAACTCTGCTGTGGTGGTGATAGGAATACGGTACCCCCACCTCCACTCCCGTACCCCCACCCGATGGTGCCAGGCTTCACCGAGGTGTACTTTCGAATTCTAACACTGACAGCGCCCCCTTCAGTTCACAGAGACCACCGAGCGGGGTCGACTTCCAGTTGTGCCGTCGCCTTCATTAAAGACTGCACGGCGGCAGCTGCTGCGGCGCTCTGAAAGTATTTCAAGTCGGTGTTTGACTACTAAACTGCAATCACAATGACATCCCAGAGGAAGCATTTAACAGCTGATGTGAGCGGCGTCTGGAGGGGCTGGGGGGGGGGCGCTTCTCGGGCTAGGAAGAACACTGGCGCCATCTACTGTCCGGCCGCACACGCACACATCCAGCTTGTTTCTGGGACAGAATCAGAGGACGGCAGAGTCTGGGGTTGGGTGGGTTGTGGTGGGCACTGCTGGCACTTAATGAGAAGTGCCAATAAGAATCAGTCCAAACTGAAATAGACAAATAGGAGGCTCCGTATCTTCCTGAATGACACCGGTCACTGTGACAGGCGCTATATGGCATACGTTTTTCGGGGGGCATCGCAGTGCCTCTCAATTAGAATGCCGTTCTCGGTGTGCACTTGGGGGTCTCCAAACACAGGAACCCCAAAAGTCTTTATGGAGTCATAAACTGCACCCAGGACTCCAGATGAGGCCTCACTAGTATGTTATAAAGCTTGAGCAGAACCTCCTGTGACTTGTACTCCACACATCAAGGCGCTATATAACCTGACATTCTGTTCGCCTTCTGCACACTGCCTAGTTGAGTGCACTATGACTCCTAAATCCTTCTCATAAGGTGGACTCTCGATTTTCAGACCTCCCATTTTTACTTCCTACATGTAATTCTTCACTTTTACTGACATTAGATGTCATCTGCCCAAACCTGTCTGTGGTCCAGGTCCTGGAATCAGCCGCCTTACTCTTCTCTGGACTTTTTCTAGCACTGCTGTGTCCTTTTTATAGTCCAAAACTGCACCCAGACCACCACACGAGTCCTTCCCAGTGGGTTATAAAACTTCAGCAGGACCCTCTTGGATTTGTTGATCTGGAAGTCATCGGTAGATCATCTCGATCCTTCAGCCCACGTCGGCGATCGGGTGTGTAAGCTTCTCCGAAGAGCAGGCGGCACACAACGTCTTCTCGGGGACGATTTAAATTCCGTTGTCAAATGACGTGAAGCAGGGTCGGGATTGGGGGGGGGGGGGTGATCTGGCGCTAGGGTTACCACTTTTAATACAAAAAAATAAGGGACGCATACTGCAGCGGGGGCCACATCCCGTATTACCCAATCAAAAGTAGGAAAGGAGGCATCTTGTTGGGATTAATAAAGTATCTATCTATCTATCTATCTATCTATCTATCTATCTATCTATCTATCTATCTATCTATCTATCTATCTATCTGTTATATAGTGCCTTTCACATCTATCTATCTATCTATCTATGTATCTATCTATCTATGTATCTATCTATCTATCTATCTATCTATCTATCTATCTATCTATCTATCTATCTATCTATCTATCTATCTATCTATCTGTTATATAGTGCCTTTCACATCTATCTATCTATCTATCTATCTATCTATCTATCTATGTATCTATCTATCTATCTATCTATCTATCTATCTATCTATCTGTTATATAGTGCCTTTCACATCTATCTATCTATCTATCTATCTATCTATCTATCTATCTATCTATCTATCTATCTATCTGTTATATAGTGCCTTTCACATCTATCTATCTATCTATCTATCTATCTATCTATCTATCTATCTTCATAAAATGCGTGTGGGATGATTTGCATGAGACGCTGCTTTAAAAAAAATGATAAAAAAATACGGGAGAAATCCCGTCCAGTATTGATTCAAAACGGGACGCGCAATTTCATTCTCAAATACGGGACGATTCTGTATTTTAAAGGACGGGTGGCAACCCTATGGACTGGCGCTGCATGTCACGTGATCGCGAGGCTATACGCCTTGACCAACTCGGTGCCCACCGGCTGGCAGCTTACACGGCGCCCGGTGCAACAGCAGTTAAATCCCGGCTGAACGAGCGAACGGAGCCGCAGAGCTCATTTTTCAGCCTGCAGCTCGGGCCGCGTTGGCTCGTCGGCATTAATCACAGGTCTCGGCGTCGGCTGCTCTGAGGGCAGCGCTGGTGTCCGGAGGATCGGCGGCGGGTCTCCGCAGAGCTGGCCTCGGGTGGACGCCGGGGCTGTGATCATTACTCATGGAGGTGTTTGGGGGGCTGCGCTAATAATGCTTAGTAACAGCTGCGCTTGGCATCAGCAAAAGATGCCCCACAACTATAACCCCCCCCCCCCCACACACACACACACAAATCAACAATGCACCTCCTCCACCCCCACATCTAAAGCCCTGCACACATTGCGTTGTGCGCGTGCACGAAGTCAACGACCCGCTCTTTCTAGCTGAGATTTTTTTTTTTTGTTAATCTTTTGTTTTCTCGACATAAAAAAAAAAAAATTCTAATGACCAAGCTGGACACCAAAAAAAATAAAAAATAAAAAGTGCTTGGTGCAGCTTAACAAGCAGGCAACCAACCCGGCGGCCTCATCAGTTATGTCTGACTCTCCATCTGGCCGTCTGCTCGCAGGCTGCGCTGGAGGTCAACGGCAGCAAAACTTCAACCTGGGAACTGCGGAGGCGAAACGACGAGGAGCCCCTGGGGGGGTTAGGGGGGAATCTCTCCATCTTGCACTTTCTGACCGTCAGGACCACCGCTGTTTGTGACGCCTGCTGTTCGGAGAAGCTTACACACCCGATCGCCGACGTGGGCTGAAGGATCGAGATGATCTACCGATGACTTCCGGATTAACAAATCCAAGGGGGTCCTGCTGAAGTTTTATAACCCACTGGGAAGGACTCGTGTGGTGGTCTGGATGCAGTTTTGGACACAGTGAGCAGTGCTAGAAAAAGTCCAGAGAAGAGTAAGGAGGCTGATTCCAGGACCTGGACCACAGACAGGTTTGGGCAGATTGGTGGCAGATGACATCTAATGTCAGTAAAAGTGAAGAATTACATGTAGAAAGTAAAAATGGGAGGTCTGAAAATCGAGAGTCCACATTATGAGAAGGATTTAGGAGTCCTAGTGCACTCAACTAGGCAGTTTGCAGAAGGCGAACAGAATGTCAGGTTATATAGCGCCTTGATGTGTGGAGTACAAGTCACAGGAGGTTCTGCTCAAGCTTTATAACACACTGGTGAGGCCTCATCTGGAGTCCTGGGTGCAGTTTATGATTCCATAAAGACATAGCAGCATTAGAGAAGGTCCAGAGTAGAGCGACTAGGCTGATACCAGGACTAGGACAGCATAAGGTTTGGGTGAATTTGTGACAGATGAGAATGTCAATAAATGTAAAGAATTACACATAAGAGGTATAAAATGTGAGGTTTGAATCCACAAAGGGAGGTCTGAAAATCAAAAGTTCACCTTATGAGAAGGATTTAGGAGTCTTAGTGGACTCTAAGCTATCGACTGCCTGACAGCGTTCAGAAGCCACTAAGAAGGCTAACAGAATGTCAGGTTATATAGCGCCTTGATGTGTGGAGTACAAATCACAGGAGGTTCTGGTCAAGTTTTATAACACACTGGTGAGGCCTCATCTGGAGTCCTGGGTGCAGTTTGGGTCTCCAGGCTACAAAAAGGACATAACAGCACAAGAGAAGGTCCAGAGTAGAGCAACTAGGCTGATTTGAGGACTTGGACACTAATAAGGTTTGGGCAGATTTGTGAATAATGAAATTTAATGTCAGTAAATGTAAAGTATTACATATAGGAAGAAAAAATGAAGTTTGAATACACAATGGGAAGTCTGAAAATCAAAGTCCACCTTATAAGAAGGATTTAGGAGTCATAGAGGACTTGACACAATCAACTGCCAGACAAGCCACTAAGAAGGCTGACAGAATGTCAGGTTATATAGCGCCTTGATGTGTGCAGTACAAGTCATAGGAGGTTCTGCTCAAGCTTTATAACACACTGGTGAGGCCTCATCTGGAGTCCTGGGTGCAGTTTTGGTCTCCATAAAGACATAGCAGCACTAGAGAAGGTCCAGAGAAGAGCGACTGGGCTGATTCCAGGGCTACAGGGGATGAGTTATGAGGAAAGATTAAAAGAGCTGCGCCTTAAAGAGATGAAGAGGAGACCTGACTGAAGTGTTTAAAATGATGTCCAGTGGATCGAGACTGTGACATTAAAATGAGGTCATCAAGAACACGGGGACACAGTTGGAAACTTGTGAAGGGCAAACATTGCACAAACATTAGGAAGTTTTTCTTTACACAGAGAACCACAGACACTTGGAATAAGCGACCAAGTAGTGTGGTGCACAGTAAGACTTTAGGGACTTTCAAAGCTCAACTTGATGTTATTTTAGAAGAATTAAGTGGACAGGACTGGTGACCTTCATTGGGCTGAATGGCCTGTTCTTGTCCAGATTCTTATGTTCTAGTGGTGCTTGACCATTAGTGAACCCTTCTGGATTTTCCATATTCCATCATAGATTTACATGCCTGTCCTAAAAGTGGGTGAAGAGAACACAGATTTCACACTTGGTCATTTATTGAGGGAACCCCCCACCCCTCCATTAAAAGTATGAAAGCCTTTGTTTGTGGTATTTGGTGTGACCCCCTTTTGCAGCAATAACTGCAGCCAATCATCTCTGGGTGGTCTTGATCATTCCTGCACGTCAGCTTGGTGGAGTTTTAGCCCCCAGTCCTCCATACAGATTGGCCTCGACTCAGGGGGTGTTGCTGAGTTTCCTCAAATGAGCCGCACACTGCAGGTCCCTCCACGACATTTCTGTGAAGTTCAGTTCAGGACTTTGACTTTTTATTTTATTCCTCTTCGAGCCCTCTTTGGTAGAGCGACTCGTGTGCTGGGGCTCGTGGTCCTGCTGCTTGCTGTAGTTTCTCTTTTGTTGTTCTCCACACACAGATGTCCTTTTGAATTCACTGCTGTGATTCAGAATTAATTTTTCTGTCCACAATGGCAAGCTGTCCTGGCCCAGACATAGCACCACAGGCCCAAAGCTTGAAACTACGGCCACCGTGTTTCACAGATGGGCTGAGGGTCTTGTGCTGGAATGCTGTGTTATTTTTTTCTCCAAAGAGAAGCAAAGAGTTCCATTGTGGTCTCGTCTGGCCATGAAACATGAACTCCAACGGCTGTCTGGCCGGGCCACATGCTCTTCAGCAGACTGTAGACAGGGAGTGATGTAAGCAGTGACTTTGTCCTCGTCACCCCACCATGCATAGCCCTGTTGTTCAGTGCTCTCCTGATGGGGGGCTCATGAGCATTGACATTAACCAATGTGAGGGGGGCTTGGCGCTGCTTAGATGTTGCCCTCAGTGCTGCTGTGACCTCGTGGACCGTCACACGCCTTGCTCTTGGAGTGATGTTTGTTGGTCGACCTACCCCCCACAATAGTCTTAGACGTCCTCCATTTGTACAGAGTCTGTCTGACAGTGGATCGGTGCCATCCTGACTCTTCAGAGGTGGTCTTGTAGGCATTCCCAGCACGGTGAGCATCGACAATCCTGCTGCTGAAATGTCCTTTGTCTGTGGTGCGACACACATGTCTGAAGATGAAGGCCCGGATGGGACCCTAAACACACCTGACTCTGAGCTCACCTTCTAATCACCTGCTGTGTTCACAAGAAGAACATTTATTTCTAGAGCAGGTTCTCATACAAATGGTACAGCTCAAAGCGCTTTAGAAGATGAAGAAAGAAAAATATAAAAATGAGATTAGGCAAAAATGAATAACAAAGAATAAAGTAAGGTCTGATGGGCTGGAGAACAGAAAAAACAAAATCTGCAGGGGGTCCGTGGCCACGAGACCACTCGGCCCCCGTTACATCCATCCATTATCCAACCTGCTATATCCTAACTACAGGGTCACAGGGGCCTGCTGGAGCCAATCCCAGCCAACACAGGGCGCAAGGCAGGGAACAAACCCTGGGCAGAGGGTGCCAGCCCACCGCAGGGCACACACACTCACATCCATCCATTATCCAACCCGCTGAATCCAAACAAAGGGTCACGGGGGTCTGCTGGAGCCAATCCCAGCCAACACAGGGCACAAGGCAGGAACCAATCCTGGGCAGGGTGCCAGCCCACCGCAGGGCACACCCACCCACCCACACTAGGGACAATTTAGAATCGCCAATTCACCTAACCTGCATGTCTTTGGACTGTGGGAGGAAACCCATGCAGGCACAGGGAGAACATGCAAAATCCACGGGAAGCGAACCCAGGTCTCCTAACTGGGAGGAAGCAGTGCTACCCATTGTGCCACTGTGCCACCCCTCCTTACATCAATGATCTCAATCGGTCCTCACAGCTCTCAGGCTGAATTCACATGGAAGAATTTGATGATGATGTGGACTTCTGGCCTTTTAATCCATCAATGGAGGGACATCATGGCACCCTGATCAGGTGGTGGTGGGCACAGATCAGCACCTCAGAAAACCGGAAAGAGAACAGCAGAGAAAGTAGGGGTTAGGACCCTTAGAGTGTGGAGCCACCAGGAATGAGAATTCAATGCACACCGAGAATGTCAGGGTGACACTACAATGAAGCTCTGAGAAAGCCATGTGTTTAGTATTTAGTATGTCTTTATTTGTAACTTAGACAAAGCAAATGTAACATTAGCGTCACCTTAGTGAGAAGCATTCGTGTTTAGGACGGAGTCTCCTTGAATTTTACGACAGGGTTGGGTGACGTACCTCAAACCAGTTTGGCTAAAGCTTCTCAGTCAACCCCCACAGGAAAGCCAGAGTGCCCAGCTGGCAAACTTTAGCTCAACAAATGGTTTTGGGGGGTGGCAGGTGTGAAGGCGTTCTGACACCCCCCCCCCCCCCCCCCCCCCCCCCCCCCCCACACCATTGATCTGAAGTAGGGCTGTTTGGAATTGGCTTGTATCAGACGCCTTGAAGTATCCTGACGCCCTATTGGCTGTAGGGTTTGGACAGAGAACCTATCAGTTTGCTTGCTTTACCTCGCGTGCTCTCTCTGACCAAACTGATGAAAGACCATCAGACACACCATGAACTGAAAAGGACAACACAACACAATGAAGAGCACAGCTTGGCAGCCATACTGAGACAGGCCTGTTCTGAAGAAAGCTGACCACCGATGAGGACTTAACTGGAGACATTTAAAGTAACGAACAAGTCTGTGTGCCGCCTGGAAATACACATCGGCATTTATCAGGGTGTATGGTTGCCAATATTCACTTGCACTTTGCTTATTGTTATTATTTATGAATATTATCAATAATACATTATTTAAAGTGTAACTTAACTCCTGCTTGTCTTTTACTACACCTAATTGCCTGAGGTTATAAAAGTAGAAGGGAAGGTGGGGAGAAGTTATAAAGTCCAATACCACCTTAGAAACGGTGGATACGTCTGTAGGATTTGAGGCGTTCTGACAAGGTGGAGTGGCGGCTCTGAAAGTAGGCATCTGCACTGGCAATCAGAAGGTTGCCGGTTTGAATCCTGTAAAATGCCAATAGGGACTCTGCTCTGTTGGGCCCTTAACCTGCAATTGCTGAGCGCTTTGAGGAGTGAGAAAAGCGCTATATAAATGCAAAAAAAAAATTATTATTAAAAAATGATTATTAATTATTAAATCTTCTTCTTTCGGCTGCTCCCGTTAGCGGTTGCCACAGCAGATCATCTTCTTCCATCTCTTCCTGTCCTCTCCATCTTGCTCTGTCACACCCATCACCTGCATGTCCTCTCTCAGCACATCCATAAACCTTCTCTTAGGACTTCCTCTTTTCCTCTTCCCTAGCAGCTCTATCCTTAGCGCCCTTCTCTCATTATACCCCTCATCTCTCCTCTGCACATGTCCAAACCAATGCAATCTCACCTCTCTGACTTTGTCCCCCAACTGTCCAACTTGAGCTGACCCTCTAATGTCCTCATTTCTAATTCCTGTCCATTCTCATCACACCCAATGCCAATCTTAACATCTTTAACTCTGCCACCTCCAGTTCTGTGTCCTGTGCCACCATCACCAGCCCATATAACATAGCTGGTCTCACTACCGTCCTGTAGACCTTTCCTGTCACTCTTGCTGATACCCGTCTGTCACAACTCACTCCTGACACTCTTCTCCACCCACTCCACCCTGCCTGCACTCTCTTCTTCACTTCTCTTCCACAATCCCCATTACTCTGTACTGTTGATCCCAAGTATTTAAACTCATCCATCTTCACCAACTATACTCCCTGCATCCTCACCATTCCTCTGACCTCCCTCTCATTCACACACATGGTGTGTCTTGGTGGTCCTACTGACCTTCATTCCTCTCCTCTCTAGAGCAGATCTCCACCTCTCCAGGGCCTCCTCAGCCTGCTCTCTACTCTCACTACAGATCACAATAGAAAAGAGTAGAGTAATCTCTACCAAGACAAAAGAACATGTTACAGTAATGAGGTGTTTTAATGTGCTCCACCGTATTAGCCTGCCGAATTTCTATCCGTCAGCTATTCCTGATTTGAGGTGCATAACAGCAGAAGGCCGCCCGCCTCGCTACTTCTTTTAAGTTTAGCTCTTGGAGTTCCAAGTAGACCCTCATTTGAAGATCTGAGGTTACAATTTGAAGTGTAAGGTGAGAGACATTCTGAGGTATAAGATGGAGCAGATTATTGAAGGCTTTGTAAACCATAAGCAGAATTTGAAACTCGATTCTAAACGGCACAGGTAACCAGTGTAGTGATGCTAAGACTGGGGTGATGTGCTCGGATTTTAGATACAGTGCATCCAGAAAGTATTCACAGCGCATCATCACTTTGTCCACATTTTATGTCACAGCCTTATTCCAAAATGGATTCAATTCATTTTTTTCCTCAGAATTCTACTCACAACACCCCATAATGACAACATGAAAAAAGTTTACTTGAGGTTTCTGCTAATTTATTAAAAATAAAAAAACTGAGAAAGCACATGTCCATAAGTATTCACAGCCTTTGCCATGAAGCTCCAAATTGAGCTCAGGTGCCTCCTGTTTCCCCTGATCATCCTTGAGATGTTTCTGCAGCTTCATTGGAGTCCACCTGTGGTAAATTCAGTTGATTGGACCTGATTTGGAAAGGCACACACCTGTCTATAGAAGGTCCCACAGTTGACAGTTCATGTCAGAGCACAAACCAAGCATGAAGTCAAAGGAATTGTCTGTAGACTTCCAAGACAGGATTGTCTCGAGGCACAAATCTGGGGAATGTTACAGAAAAAATTCTGCTGCTTTGAAGGTCCCAATGAGCACAGTGGCCTCCATCATCCGTAAGTGGAAGAAGTTCGAAACCACCAGGACTCTTCCTAGAGCGGGCCGGCCATCTAAACTGAGCGATGGGGGGAGAAGGGCCTTAGTCAGGAAGGTGACCAAGAACCTGATGGTCACTCTGTCAGAGCTCCAGAGGTCCTCTGTGGAGAGAGGAGAACCTTCCAGAAGGACAACCATCTCTGCAGCAATCCACCAATCAGGCCTGTATGGTAGAGTGGCCAGACGGAAGCCACTCCTTAGTAAAAGGCACATGGCAGCCCGCCTGGAGTTTGCCAAAAGGCACCTGAAGGACTCTCAGACCATGAGAGAGAAAATTCTCTGGTCTGATGAGACAAAGATTGAACTCTTTGGTGTGAATGCCAGGCGTCACGTTTGGAGGAAACCAGGCACCGCTCATCACCAGGCCAATACCATCCCTACAGTGAAGCATGGTGGTGGCAGCATCATGCTGTGGGGAACTGGGAGACTAGTCAGGATAAAGGGAAAGATGACTGCAGCAATGTACAGAGACATCCTGGATGAAAACCTGCTCCAGAGCGCTCTTGACCTCAGACTGGGGCGACGGTTCATCTTTCAGCAGGACAACGACCCTAAGCACACAGCCAAGATATCAAAGGAGTGGCTTCAGGACAACTCTGTGAATGTCCTTGAGTGGCCCAGCCAGAGCCCAGACTTGAATCCGATTGAACATCTCTGGAGAGATCTTAAAATGGCTGTGCACCGACGCTTCCCATCCAACCTGATGGAGCTTGAGAGGTGCTGCAAAGAGGAATGGGCGAAACTGGCCAAGGATAGGTGTGCCAAGCTTGTGGCATCATATTCAACAAGACTTGAGGCTGGAATTGCTGCCAAAGGGGCATCGACAAAGTATTGAGCAAAGGCTGTGAATACTTATGGACATGGGATTTCTCAGTTTTTTTATTTTTAATAAATGTGCAAAAATCTCAAGTAAACTTTTTTCATGTTGTCATTATGGGGTGTTGTGTGCAGAATTCTGAGGAAAAAAATGAATTTAATCCATTTTGGAATAAGGCTGTAACATAACAAAATGTGGAGAAAGTGATGTGATTTAAAATTCAGGTCCGAGTCAATAGTTACCTCTAAATTCTTTAACTCCGTCTTGACTTTTAATCCTAATGCATGAAGTTTATTTCTAATAATCTCATTATATCCGTTTTTGCCAATCACTAAGGTTTCTGTTTCCTCCTTATTTAGTTTGAGAACATTCCTACTCATCCATTCAGAAACACAAGTGAAACACTGAGGGTCAGTGAATCAAGAGAGTCGGGGTCATCAGGCGCCATTGATAAATACAGTTGAGTGTCGTCAGCAGAGCTGTGGTGGCTCACATGACGCCTTGAGATAATTGGACCTCATGGACGCATGGAGACTGAAAAGAGCAGTGGACCCCGAAGAGAGCCTTGTGGACCACCATATAGAATATCTGGGGTCTTTGAAGTATAATTGTCACAACTAACAGCGAATTTTACTTACATTTGCCTCTCACAGATATAATAATAATAATACATTTTACTTATATAGCGCCTTTATGTATAATTCTTGGTGAATTTCCTCAATAACTAAAGGGTCAGATGTGATATTTTTGTCTCGTTTGTTTAGTTTTGTTCTTCATGTCTACTTGGGTGAAAATCCGATGATATTTTTTAGGTCACATTTTTGCAGGAATATCGAAGTTTCTGAAATGGGTTCACTAACGTTCATCATAAGTGGGTCTGTCAGACTGTGTGATGGACACAGAGGAGGGTGGGACTTCCGTGCCATCTATGGGGGCTCTGAGTGTTATCGAAAACGCATTTGTGTTTATCAAGGAAACGTTCATGCCCCCCGAATGGCCCACCTGGTCCCCCTGAACCCCTCCATGATGCCGACCAGCACAAAGTCGCACGCATGACTCCCTGGGTGGGTGGCATTTGTGTCAAAAGGGGGCTGTGGGAGCGGACGGCACTTTAGAAGAAAGCAGCTGGTCGTGTTGTGATGGTGACAGCTGTGTAGCGATGACCAGCAGAATTCAACGAGGACGTGACAAAAGGAAACCGTCATCGAGGTGCAGGTGAGACGCTTAAGAACATGAGAATTGATTTTCATTGGACCTTCTTATCTTTCATTTGTAAAGGAGAACATGGAATGGCTGGCAGCCCAGCTGGAATGGCTTGGATGTTCCCTTACCAGGCTGGGAGGCCCCAATAATGGATGGCCAATATGGACAGATGGACATCCCACCCGGGTTGGTGACTCTTCCCTTTTTCCAGTAAGGATAATAGAAGGACATAAGGAGTCTGTCTCTTGGGGTCAGAGGTTCACCCCAGTAGGGTGAGTGGCAGCATCCCTCTCATTTGGACACCCAGCAGGGCTGCATAGGAGTTGTTCAGGTGGGCACAACCCCTTTGAGGGGTCTATGGGTGCCACTAGGAGATCCCAGAAGTGCTTCCTGGGGATGACAGTGACGTGCCAGAAATACCCCAGGGTCCAGCTGAAAAGAAAGTTCTCTGAGTCAGGAGAGGAGAAGGAGAAAGTCCACCTGGGGTGAAGGTGGTGGAGGACAAGAAAGAGAGAAAGAAAGATTTGTGTTTGTGCAGACTTTGTAGGAGAAGCCTCTCTAAAGGGACTTGCCACCTGAAAGCCTAAATTTGAACCCGGACTTATTTGGGGTCAGACTAACCCCCATGTGACACACATTCAAATTCAACTTGGTGGTCTTCTCCCTGTTCTAACCACATGTGGGTTTGTGCCTTCAGAGAGGGTTCAACTCCAACTTCTCAAGGGAGGACAATGTGGGTCTCGGGTTCAGCTCTGCTCATTCAAAGAAGGACAAGAACAACAGAAAGATGTGCTGATGGGCAGCTGGAATAAAACTGAAGCTGGGACTTGAGGTGATCTTCAAGGCCAAAGCCATCCTGAATCCACCATTCAGAGTCCCTCCAAGTACTTCACTCCATGGAGTCCCCTAAACCCCTTTTATGCTCTGAGGGCGGAGACCCTTTCGACTTGGAAGAAACTCTTGGATGAGGTCCTTGGGGTGTTGAGGTGGAACATGACAGCGTAGGAGAAAGAGAGACGTCTCCAGCTAAGGCTTTGGTTCAATTGCAGGTGGTGGGCTCCCCTCCCATTCTGTCCTGAACATAAGAGACACGTTGAACCCGCTGCCCACCATCGTCATATGTCTGTGTGCGCCGAGTGTTGGAGTGGCACCGTCCTGTGGGTCTCGTGAGCTGTTAGAATCCCGGCTGAGTCGCTGACTCTGTGCAGTTTGCTTCTTGTCCTTGTGATCATTTGGGTCCTCCTCTGTCACACCAACAACACCCATCTTGGGATAATCGGCGCCTCTGAACTGACTCGGCGTGACCAAGCGTGGCCGTCTGGGTGGAAGTGATAAGCTGGTGACCTCCTTATGTCTGACGCTCCCCAAAAACCCTGTAATGGACACATCGGGTTCAGAAAAAGCGCAGAATTGATGGATGGGGAAACATTCCCAAGTAAATGGTGGCAACAGGAGTGTGTGACGATCTCATGTTCGCATTGTCAAAGATGTGGACCACCAAATATGGGAAAACACCACAGAGGCCCTGGACATTCTGGGAGGACTTTAGTGTGTTGAAATTTGACTGCCGCTGCTCTCTTTGGACAAGATGATGGGGTGCAGCTTCACACCTCCAGAGAGCCGAGTGCAGCCCCCTCGTCCTGCTGGAGTTTAACGTTCTGTCCCAGTCGGGGTCTCTTCTATGGCTTAAGGGTGTTCTTCAAATATTATTTTTCATATTATATTAAGTTTGTTTTTGTTCTGTTCTCTATTATCATAGTGAGATTACATCTGTTAGTATTCTGGGGTTTTGCCCCGCCCCCTTGTAGGTGGAGTCTAAGGGGCGTGGCCACCTCATTAGGCCGCTGCTGTCCTACCAGCACTAGTGGAGTTGAAGTGGCCAGTGAGTGATTGGACTCTCACTTCTTGGATTTTTGACCCCTGACTCTCATTTACGGGTCCTGTTTTTGGGTGGTCACCTGGATTGTGACAGCTACAGGGGGGTAACACTGCTCTCGGTGCCGGGTAAGGCCCTCACTGGGGTCGTCCTCAATAGGATCTGTGATCACTTGCTCACCTACCAGCGACCGGATGAGTCTGGTTTTATACCGAAGAAGTCGACCATCGACCGCATCCTGGTCCTGAGGGTCCTCATGGAGCACAAATATCTGCAGAGTTTCTTTGCAGCCTTTGTCAGTTTTCGTAAAGCGTTCAACTCGATTGGTTGAGCTCCCCTGTGGGATATCCTGAGGGTACACGGGATCCCCCCAAAGTTGCTGGATATCATGGCCGGCCTGTACGCTGGTACTGTGAGTGCTGTGCAGAGTGGAGGGAGACCCTCTGTGTTTTCCCAGTTGCAATTCTGGGGTCCGTCAGCAGTGTGTTCTGCTCCTACTCTGTGCAATGCTGGCATGGACTGGGTGGTGGGCAAGGTCATGGGGTCCAGCGGATGGGGGGCATCTGGTGGTGAAGAAAGAATCACGGATCTTGACTTAGCTGATGATGCTGTGATCTTCGTGGAGTCAATGGAGGCTCTGATCGGGGGTCTCGAGAGACTGAGTGAGGGGTCTGAGGGTCTGGGCTTGTGAGGGTCCTGATAAAAACCAAAGAGCCAGGACTTTAATGACCTCTTGGGCACGACCATCAGCAGTGTGTCTCTGCGGAGAGAGCGTTTACTGACCCCAACAGTGACATTCATGTGACTCTTCCTATGAAGTCAGTAGACATATTGGGAGAGCATGAGGGTCATGAGGTCACTGGAGAGGGGTGTGTGGTGCACAAGGATGAAGGTCCAAGTCTTTAGAGTCCTGGTGCTCCCTTGTCTTGCTATATGTTTGTGAGACCTGAGATGAAGACTGGACTCCTTCATGTGTGTCTCTCTTCAGAGAGTCCTTGGGGTCCCGTTGGTTTGACTTTGTGTCGCTCACGGAGTCCCAAATGAGTCACATGACCTGCACTGTGAGGGCACATCAGTTACGGCACTACCCCCATGTAGCGCCATTACCCGAGGATGATGAGGCTCACAGGACCCTCATTGTTGGGGACCCAAGTGGCTGGACCAGGCCAAGGGGTCGCCCACGTCACACCTGGCTGCGGCAGATAGAGGGTCATTTCCGGAGGGTGGCACTGGACCTCGTGTCTGCCTGGGGGGTTGTTTCGTCGTGTGCCAGTGTAGGCTCCCCAACTTGACTTGCTTTTGGTTTGCATTTTGTCTTTAAGGGACAATCCAATTTTTAACTTTTTGTTCCTGTCTTAGCAGTTTATGCCCTTTATTGGACTCTTAATAAATAAGTTTGTTTTTTATGCACTTTAAGCATAAGGAACGCTACATAATTAAAATTTATTTTATTATTAATATTATTATAAAAGACATGCAGATGAGGTGAATTGGTGACCCCAAAGGGGGCCCAGTGTGTGGTTGATGTGTGTGCCCTCTGATGGACTGCCCGGGGTTTGTTCCTGCCTTGTGCTAGCTGGGATAGACTCCAGCAGACCCCCCCCACCCCGACTACTATTATTATATTATAATATTTATCCTGAGAGCAGATTTTTACTCTTTCCTTCCTCTTCTTTCTGAACATTTCATAAATGTTGCTGTTGAAAGGCCTGACCTCCATTTTTTTGTTTTGGGCCTGTGCAGGCCAGAAGCCTGCCGTGTGAGTTTGGGGCCAGGCTGCCTGGAGTGAAGCCTACCAGTGGGCCCGGCTCTGTGTGTCTGTCCTTCTCTTATTTTGTAAGTTTGTGTTTGGCAGGACTCATGATGTTATCTGCCTTTCTTTCCTCAGGGCTCCAAAGACGTGTCGTTGGCTAATTGGTGTCTCCACAGTGATCCGAGTGTGTCCTGTGCCCTGTGATAGACGGGTACCCCATCCGAGGTTGGTGCCTGCTTTGCCCCCAGAACAGTCTAAGAGAGACTTAGTAGAAATGAGAGAAGACCAGCGGCTGTGGCCACTTTATTCAGCTCCCCAGGTGGGCTGTGGGGGGGGGGTTGTTGGTGCCATTAAAACGGTCATTAATTTTACAATGAAGAAGCATCTGGAAGTCATTTATTTCTGAAAGGCTCACCAAACCCCAGCCACTGCACTGAGAATATGCTGACATCTAGTGGCAGGATTTGAGAATAGCACTCGAGGTCCAGGAGTGAAGGTCGACGCACATCTTGGGGGTCTTTACAGGTGTTGATGGTCTGTCTGTGCCTGAGTGACTCCCCCTAGTGGTCAATATCATTTTGCCTGATGCTCCTGGCCTCCTCCGTCACAAATCTTCAAGGGGACCCCTTTGCCCTCTTTGTTTCAATGCCCTCTGAATTCGAGGTTACCCACCAACCATCCCAAATGTACTGAAATGTGTTAGGTGGGTGAGAGGTGCACAGAAAGCACCCACACGCTGCCAGTTTAGGAGACTCAAGCCTTGGAGACCACTGTGAAAATTGTAAAATTGATGGCTTGAGCTCTGGTGCTGCTGAAGTCTAAAAGATGGCACTGGTGAAGTGTGCCAGGCCAGGAGTACCCACGTGAGGCCAGGGGGTCAGAGTTTTACTGCCACCTGCTGACTGGGGAAGGAGACATCAGTCAAAGATTCAACTTGGGCAGCGAGGAGAAGATTGCCCATTGCATTGGGCAGCAATAGAGAAGCAAATATGGACCACCCACCCCCCCCAACACCCGTGTTCAGGAGACTCCTCACACAGTGCAGCCCCCCCATCATCTGTCCCTAAATGTGGGAGGATAGTGACTCCAGCGTCCAGAGGCCTAAGCCCTCAAGTAGACAGGTGGACGTTTAAAGGAAACCCCTGCATCGGGCCAAGTCCTGTGGCACAAGAACCAAGGGATGGCACTGCTGGCACTGGCAAGAGCAGTAGAGGGGACACAGCTGTGAGAGAGCCCACCTGTGAGTGCCAGGAGATGTGACCGTGGGCATTACTGAGAGTGACAGAAGACGCAGCACTTCAGTGATTGGCAGCAGGCAGGCTGATGCTGTGAGTGGCAGAGGGCAGAGCCTTTTGGTAGCAATGGGGGCATTAGGTCTGGTTGAAGAGAGCCTTGGGGGGGGGCAGAAGATGACTCTTCTTGTAAGTGGGCATTGCTGTGAGTGACAGGAGGCAGGATGGGGCTGTGTGTGACAGTGGGTGGGGCTTTGCTGTTTCAGGAAGGGGTGAGCTTTGCTGTGATTGGCTGGAATCAGGGGGACGCTGGGAGTCTTATTTATTCATTTATTTTTATAACATTTTATTAAAATCAAACACCATTCCATACATGCAAGTCAAGTTTAATAAAACAAATCGACCCCCCCCCATGAGAAAGAGAACAAGGCCAGCAGATTAAAACTTTAATAAGAATAAAAATAAATAGAATGGAAAAACCAGGGGAGAGAATCCACCTCCTCCACTGAAATGGTGAGCGGATCCTGCCACGTTCTGAAGACAAAGGATGGGGCAGCACTCTAAATGGCATGGGCAATATGGGGGGGTTAGGGCATGGAGTACTGGGCAACATTCCTGTGTGTGACAGGAGGCGGAGCATTGCTCTGAGTGGCAGGAGTTCAGGCTTCTGATGAGTGTAGGGAGGGCGGAGCATCTCTGTGATTGACAGAAAATTAGCCTTCCTGGGAGTCATCAGAGGCGGGACATCGCTGTGAGTGACAGGAAATCGGTCACAATCAGAGTGGCATTGAAGAGCTCTCTGTCAGTTTGTAGAGGGGCAGAACTAGGAGTGCCAGGTGATACTTTCACTTGTGGGCGGGGCTTTACTGTAAGTGGCAGGAGGTCATAATACCGGTGAGTGACAGAGGGCAGAGCATTTGTGTGATTGGGAGGAGGTAGGATGGTGCTGTAAGTGCAAATGGGGGCTGAGGGGGCGTTGCATTGCTATTTCTGGAAGGAGTGAGCCTTCCTGTGAGTGGCAGGAGGCGGGCATCGTTCTGGCATGAGGTGCTTCTTTTGAGAGAGAGACAGATAGAAGATGAGTCTTCTTGATAGTAGCTGGAGGTGGGACATCACTGTGAGTGACAAGGGGTGGGGGTCTCGCTCTGATTGACAGCCAGTGACGGAGGGTGGGGTATTGCTCGGAGTTACAGGAGATGAATTGTGTGAAAGGTAGAGGGCGGGGCATTGATATGATTGACAGAAGTTTAATCTTACAGGAGACAGGGGGCGGGTCATTGCTATGAGTGACAGGAGATAAACGGAAGAGAGAGGGTGGGGCATCTTTCTGATTGACAGAAGGTTAATTTTGTGAGTGAGTGAGGGCGGGGCTTCGCTCTGATTGACAAGAGGCCCAGATAAAAGGCGCAGGCCTGCAGACGTCCTCTTGAGACTGAGTGGCGCGTGTGTGCGGTGTGTGTGTGCGGTGTGTGTGTCCGGAGCGGCCAAATCGAGACAGACGGCTGGGGGCCCTACTTTCATTAACACACACACACACACACACACAAAGCAGCGACTCTCAGTCCCCCTGGGCGTCCTCTCGCTGTGCCTCATCTGGAATCTCAGACCACCCATGAGGGCTCCAGAAGGAATCCGTGCCGGGGGTCTGGGGGGCACTAAACAGACCCTGGGAATTTGAAGGCGAGAGAGAAGAGGAAAGACGTCGTGTCCTCGGACCCCCCCACCCGAGGGCTAAATGCGCCTGTTTACCAAGATGGCCTCGTTTTCTTTCTTTCTCCCTTTTCAGTTTTTTTGTTGAGATGTCTCGTCTGCCTGCCGTGTCGCTTTTATTGCTGCTGTCAAATCTGAATTTGTGAGATCACCCAAATAAGAAAAGCCACAATGTGACCTCCATGGGGGCCGGCAGCCTGGCTGTGCCTCCTTCCTCGTCATCTTGGGAGTACAGCGGGCCCTCGTCATCAACAGACTTCCTGAACCCCTGGGACTGGCATGAGCACCAGGGAGCTGTGGGCATCTCTGGCGACACCACTTCATCTCCCCTCATCGGCCGCACACAAGCAGCGGAGACCCGACTCACCCGAATGAGATGAAGGCACAAAGCAAACGACCAAAGCAATGCCATGGAGTGCCCCCGGGGATGGTCAGCTGGTCAAGTGCCCGGGCAGTTCTAGAAGGAGCGAGCGCCAAAGTGCCTGAGCTCCTCTAGACTGACTGGGTGGTGAAGTTTTGTGCCCAAGCTGATCAGTCAGCCGCTGAAGTACCTGGGCAGCTCCAGAATGCCCGCCTGGTCAACTGAGTGCCCGGGTGTCCAAGCCGGTCCAGATCGGGGGAGCAGCTTGAGAAGAATCCAGCACGGAAATGTCTGAGTAGCTCTAGAAGGATCGGCCAGGTGGTCAACTGAGCGTCTGAGCAGATCGAGAAAAGTCAGGCAGTCCAGTCAGCAGCTTTTATACCCCAAGATGGCTTCTCTGATTTCTAAAACATTTCACGGACTAGGCAAATCAACGAGGGTCTGGGGTTCAAGCACCACTCGAGGGCTGAAGTGTCCAGGCCATTCAAGATCAATCAAGTAATCGAGTGTCCGAGTCGTTTTAGAGCTGATAAAATGTTCGAGCAGCTCCAGAATGGCCGACTCAACATCGACGAAGCTCTTCTGAAACAATCGGCTGGTCAACAGCTCCAGAGGGTCCGAGCGCCCATGTATCTAAGTGCCTTGAGCATGGGAAAGGCGCTATATAAATAAAATGTATTATTATTATTATTATTATTATCTGAGCAGCTGAACGGTGAAGCTCGTGAGCGGGCAATTCTAGACTGATCAGGTGGTCACGTGTCCCGGCAGCTCGAGGTGGCTCACGTGATTGAGGGTCTCAGCGGCTCTCGATCAAACTTAGTGCTTAAGCATCTGAACAGTTCTGTATCGGCTGTGGGGAGGTCCAAGCAGCTCTAGAGTGGTCCAGGCCCAGACTGATCACGTGATCATGAGTCAGAGCAGTTCTAGATCACCCGGGTGCTTAAATGTGCCCGCAGTTCTAGATGGGTGCAAGCAGCTTACTTGCTCAAACAGTTCAAGACCAACAGAGGCAGCTCTTGGCCAACTGGGTGATCCCGAGCCCACCCAGCTCTAGATTGTTGTGATCTCGAATGATCCTGTGCTCCAGATCAACCCAGCGCTTCAGTGCCAGCTTGGACCACCCAATCCAAAGTCCAGGCAGTTCAATGATGATGGGACGGTCAATCGTCCCAGAAGCTCACATCGCGAACTCGGTGGCATTTCACAAAGTAAGCAGACCGAGTTGTCACCTCGACGCCCGCCCCTCGGCCCCAGGAGATCAGTCGCTTCTGAAATTGACAATCAAATCTTCACCCGTCCATCCATCATTCAGCCGAGGGGCGTGGAGGTGGCATTCCATCCTGGCAGCACTGGGCATCATAAGGTGGGCGGAGTGGTGGCTCCGAGGCTAGGGATCTGCACTGGCAATCGGAAGGTCGCCGGTTCGAATCCCGTAAATGCCAAAAAGGGACTCTGCTTTGTTGGGCCCATAAGCAAGGTCCTTAACCTGCAATTGCTGAGCGCTTTGAGTAGTGAGAAAAGTTCTACATAAATGCAAAGATTTATTATTATTAAGGTGCAGACCAACCTCAGAAATCACTGCTTACCAAACGTCTACTTTATATAGCGCCTTTAACAGCACAGACCTCCACAGAGCACTTTGTGTGCCACTCCGTGTCAGCAAGGAGACCACACGGTGCTGAAGTTAAGTCTGCATGGATTATCATTTCTGTCATCCAATGTCTTTATACAAAAGACCCCCAAAGCCGTGCGAGCCGCGAAGTGACCCGCGTGCCAGTCCATCTGTCCTGAATGTCGCGCCTTTCACTTTTAACACGCGGCTTGTGATGAAAAGGATTTCAGTCTTAGCTTTCTCGGCCTACTGCGACCCCTGAACGAGTCGGGGAGGGGGGTTGAGAAGATCCTGGCATATTGACACGCGATTGGTAGATCTGTATAAGACACTTAAGTATTACCTTCGTGCTTCTCGAAGGAAAAATGAAAAATACAACCTTTGCACATCTGTGCTGGTTAGACATTGCAGGCTATCCGTCTTTAAATGTACCCGAGTGGCGTCTTCAGTCCGTCCAGCCCTCAGTCACAGTCCGTCTTCAGTCCGTCAAGCCCTCAGTCACAGTCCGTCTTCAGTCCGTCCAGTCGTTTCCTAAGCCCACTTTATCCCTCCCAGGGTTTGTTCCTGCCTTGCGCTCTGTACTTGCTCGGATTGGCTCCCGCTCCCCACGTGACCCTGGTCTGCATTAAGCGCGTTAGAAAACGACAGGACAGGATCTTCATATTTCAGTAGGAGAGGCAGAAACACAAGAAGACTTTTACCGCTACGTCGTTTCTATTTGTTTCGAAAATGAAAAGGAAACAGAAAATCAAAATATTCAAAACTGTAATGAGCGCAACAATAAAACACTCCAAAGAGCGGGCATCATTTGTGTGGCACAACCAGGGACTTCTCCATTGTGATCTGGGTGCCCACTGCGTGGAGTGCGCTTTGTGTTATGAGAAAAGCGCTATATAAATATAAATAATTGAAGAGGTGAGTTCCAAAATCTGCTAATTACACCTTTTGGTAAAATTTAGTGAACACGTGATTGTGACTTTTCATGCGCCAAAAATATGTTTGAGCTTCAAAACCTGCTAATTGCAACAGTGTAGCGCTATAGTTTTAGGGATTTAGTTTCAAAATCTGCTTACGGACCCAGATTTTCCTATTTATCTCCAAAATGTATCTTTTGTACTTAGCTGATTTTGGAACTGAGCTCTTCAATTGTTATTAATTATTATTATTATTGTCATCACGTGAACTCCCACCAGTAATTCCACAAGCGCCGCTAACTCTGACAGTCACTTTACTCCTACATTGCAGTATTTCATGACATCCATAAAATATGAAAAATAATAATAATACATTAACAGGTTCTTTGGCCAAAATTGTGTCTTCAAACTCCGCGGCTTCCGTCCATATAGGCGGAGTGGTGGCTCTGAGGCTAAGGATCTGCGCTGGTATCCCGAAGGTTGCCGGTTTGAATCCCCGTCACTGCCAAAAGAGATCCTACTCTGCTGGGCCCTTGAGCAAGGCCCTTAACCTGTAATTGCTCCAGGGGGCGCTGTACAATGGCTGACCCTGCGCTCTGACCCCAAGGGGTATGCGAAAAAACTAACAAAACACTGTTGTAAGTCGCTCTGGATAAGAGCGTCTGCTAAATGATGTAAATGTAAATGTAAATGTATAGCGCTGGTCTCCAGCGGGCGCTGACGCTGCGGCTCTGCGGACGAAGACGCGTTGGCTCGCTGCATATGATAGCCTTGAAAAATGTCACAAGTGTGACACCTAGCGGCCGTTTTGAAAAAGTGAAATGGACGACAACACGCGGCGCGCAGCCTGGAAGTGCAGTTCGTTCAGTTTGTTACTTCAGGTTCCGGCAGGTAGGCCGATAGTTTCCGATTGTTCGTCTGAATCTTATGGCATCTCGGAATTTCTTCATTATTATCTAAATCCGCTTTCCCAGAATCATAATAGCTATGTTAGAGACACTTACCATTTTTTGCACTTAATAAAAACTAAAATTTCCGGAACAGGCATTTATGTTTTTTTATGGAGAGCCGTTTGTTACTTAGTTGGGTTATGTTAAGCTGATAGGAGTATTGACTTAGTCGTGTTATGATGTCTGCCTATATATTAGTGCAGTGCTTCCCAAACTCAGTGCTGGGGACCCCCTGTGGCTGCTGGTTTTATTTCGAATTGGCCTCCTAGCCCAATTAAGTCAGCTGCTGTTATTTCCCAGTTTCTGTGTTTTGGAGTCAATTGAGAAATAACAAAAATAAGTTTAAAATTTTAATAAAGATATTACTAAATTAAAATAAGAGGATAGTTTTGGTTTTTTTTTTAAGCAATTTTCATCCTGATTTTCATTCTGCTTTTCCAGGTGTTCTGATTGTTTGATTTTCTTATCTAGTAATTAGCGGGTCTGACGCTAAAGTCATTGCAGCCTTTCATCATGGAGTGTCGCTTACCTGGCTGTCAGTTCTGTTTGTTTTAATTATTAGGATACAATGAAGGGGGGGGCCGGCGGCACGGTGGCGCAGTGGGTAGTGCTGCTGCCTCGCAGTTAGGAGACCTGGGTTTGCTTCCCGGGTCCTCCCTGTGTGGAGTTTGCATGTTCTCCCCGTGTCTGCGTGGGTGTCCTCCCACAGTCCAAAGACATGCTGGTTAGGTGCATTGGCGATCCTAAATTGTCCCTAGTGTGGGTGTTTGTCTGTGTGCCCTGCGGTGGGCTGGCACCCTGCCCAGGGTTTGTTTCCTGCCTTGCGCTCTGTGTTGGCTGGGATTGGCTCCAGCAGACCCTGAGACCCTGTAGTTAGGATATAGCGGGATGGATGGATGAAGGGGGCAAAGTGCACAAAAAAATAACGAAACAACGACGATAAGAGAGAGAGAGAGAGAGGTAAGCGTTTAAAGCAAAAGTAGAAATATTTCTAAATATCTTATAAATGTAAGAATCACACTGCTGTGCTTTTCTAAAGGCAGAATAAGAGAAGGGAGAAAAAGACCATCTAAAGAATTGAATTTGGAATTAAAACCTGCAGCAGCCACAGGGGGTCCTCAGGGCCGAGTTTGGGACCCACTGGATTAGTGCACAGCCACTGGGAGGTTCTATTATAACCCAAGCTAATAATACATTTTATTTATTCGTAGGCACCTTTCTAAACACTCGAGGACACTGAACAATAGATAAAAAAAATACATTATAAACAAAACTAAAAAATACAAAAATTAAAATCAGACAGAGCAATTATAATCAAAGAGAACAAGCCGTCTTAAACAGAGGAGTTTTAAGTTTAGATTTGAAAAGTGAGAATGAATGAATATTTCTAAGTTCAGATGGCAGTGAGTTCCAGAGCTCGAGAGCAGAGCAACTGAATGGAACCGGGGGTACAAAGGAAGGCCCACCTGCAAGCTGTCAGAGTCGTCTCCAGTGCTGCTGGGCAGGGTGGTCAGTGACTCCAGAGGAAGAGGAAAAGGAAGAACTCCACGTGGGCCTCAGGGGGGGGGTGAGCCCGGGATGCCAAGATTCACCGCTGAACCCTTCCGGAGGTGGTGTGGGCACATCAGAGGAAAGCCCAGAAGATACCACCACTCACCTGGCCATCCCACCGAGTCAAGATGTTGAAGGAGCGACTCCACCGAGAGGACAACACTGGAACTGCAGCTGTTTGTATCATCGGAGGCCACAACAGCACAGAAGGCCACCACGCAGAGTCTAGTCTCAGGTACGCCATTAGGGGCCAGTCACGTCCAGTCCCGCCCAGCCGATCCTTATTCATAAACAGATTCACTTAACATTTCCTAAAATAAAAAGCAGAGTAAAAATGAGCTCAGGCAAAGTAAAGCAGCCTGGATGAGAATGCGTTCATCTTGACTGAGCCACCAGGTGGCGCTCTCTGCCTTTGTATGCGGATTGGTGTCGGGTCAGATGTGGACCCTTGAATGGAATAATAATAATAATAATAATTCATTCCATTTATATAGCACTTTCCTCACCACTCAAAGCACTTCAGTGAGTGTGGAGCCACTTCAACCACCCAGTGCCCACATGGATGATGGCAGCTTTTTTTTTTTTTTCACCAGTGCCCTCACCAGACATGAGGCGTTAGGTGGTGAAGTGGTGAGAGGCACTTAGCCAATTAGAGATAGGGGGATGATTAGGGGGCCATGGACATTGAGATACCCCTTACTCTTTATGAATGACCACAGAGAGTCAGGACCTTAGGATTTATGTCTCATCTGAAGGACAGCACCATTTTTACAGCGTCACTGCACTGAGGTCCGCACACAGACCACAGGGTTAAGCGCCCGCCTACTGGCCTCACCAACACCTCTTCCAGTATCATCCCAGGCTTTTTCCTAGGTGGTCACCCATCCAAGTCCTGGGTGGGCCCTGAACATGCTGAGCTTCAGGTGGGTGACATCTTCTGAGGTGTGGGCAATGCGCAGTAAATCAAGAGGCGTCTTGGGCCGCCGTTACATACGAACACCAAACATGGACGTCCTTCCTTTACACCTACAGGGGGAGTCCCACCTGCTCTCGTTAGTGCAGCCAGGCAGACTGAAGAAATCAGCGGGGGGCTCACTGACCTCTGATGGCCGCGAAGCAGTTCAAAGCCACCAATCAGCATACAGCTAAATGGTGTGGTCCAGAAACCATTAAGAGTCACAGGTGGTGACCTTCTAATACATCAACGGGTAATCAGAGGAATATTTTTCTCATTTTAGTGTACAGGTGAGACTGTCAGGACGTTCAGCTCATGCCACAGAGACACCCCGTGGCCCCTCAGACATTGTGCTCCCCTCAAGTCCAGCGCTGTGGTCCTCGACTCGCCTCTTGGACGAGTGAGGGTCTTCTTGTGTTTTTTCATCTCGGCCTACCAGTACCCCCCCCATTCCATATTTGGCCTTTTCATCTCGGCCTCCTGTATTTCCCCAGGCTGTCTGTCTGGACTGGCAAGGCCTCCTAAAACGTCTCCTCATTCCAGAGACGCCCAGAAATTCTACAACCAGATTGATACAAAAAGCCTCAAAGCCCCCCACAAGTTACATACCCTGGGGCAGATCTACAATGAAACTAATGAAGCTGAAGCTTCAGGGCCCCCCCAATCCCAGAGGACTTTTAGCACACATTGCTTAAACATTTTGGGTGTCCAGTGCATGAGGAGGGCCTACATGTAGCGGTGAAACCTTCAAAAGTTTAGTGGTGATCAGTCGTGGAACAACCACACTGTGTGGTACAGCGGGTACACGGCTTAACATCTTAGTGGTCCGCTTTAAATGACTGAATGGCCAGCTCGATCTCCGTGGGTGGCGCTTTGGTGTGACTACTCGTGCTGCTGTGGGTAGCTGAGGCGAGATGCACCTCCACGTAAGGGCACAGTCTGTCTAATTACGTCATTGGCTTTCTGCTGTGCCCACAGGGCCGGGCACATAAGAGGGAGCTGGCGTGAGGAGAGGAGATCAGAAACAGAAATGGAAAGGAGTTTAAAGTAAGGAGTGAGAAGCGGGCAGGACGGTGGGAGAGAGCGCCAGTGCGTGAGAACGAGGGTGGGGTGGGCACTGGCGGCTGGTGAGCGTCTCAGGGGGCCAGAGTGAGCAGGAGGTGTGCTGCCCGCCCCGTACGTAATTCAGCGAATGTAGCCTCGCATTGTGAGCCTTACAGGAAGGACCCGAGCCCGGCTCCACATTGGGAGCCCTGGAAACTAAGGGGCCCGGAGCAGCAGTCGGAACGAAGGCCTGGGTCTGTCAGTGAGGGGTTGTGGGTCGGGAAGGGGCTGGGGTGGCGTGGTATCAAGAGGAGACGTCGCACCAGGGCTCATGTTTTTACGGATGGCGTCCTCCATGGTGTCTCTTTATGAAGAGTATTTTCTGGGTTGATTATTTTTAACCTCCACGAGCACTCGATTTGAAAAGGGGGACTGATTGGCCAGCAGCAGCCCCGCACAGGTCATGGGCGCCGTCAGTCTGGACGGTTTTAATAAAAGCACTTTGCTCTCAACACCTGATCCTTCACTATGTGTGCCTGTTTGTCCTCATCCCTCGGGAATGTTTCAGGCGGTAGTGGGTTCAAGAAGCTCCCCGGAAGGACCCGGAAACGAGGGGTCAGTACGCACTGTCACAGTGGTCACCCCGACCTCGTTTCTGGTTGCGAGAGGGACCCCCCACCCATAACAGTTCAAATTTCAGGACCCCAGGAATGTGGGACAGACCCAAGAGCAGCACTTTAGACAACTTCTTATGGGACTTGCTAAGGACTGACTTTGTAAAGCTTCTCCTTAAAACTCTAATATTTTTTAAAAATTAAAATAAGCGCGTCTGACAAAGTCAGTCTACAAAATCGAGGTCAGATACTACAGATGGTTCTGCTCCACACTACAACTGACCATCCCAGGGAGAAGAGAGGTGACCAAGAGCCCGATGGTCACTCTGGATGAACCTCAGACCACCTATGAGGAGGTGGGAGAAACTTCCAGAAGGACAAGCAGCGCACGTCACAGTTCTGGACTTTGTGACTGAGTGGCCTCTCCTCAGTAAAAGCAGCATTGGAAGAGCAGTTGGAGTTTGCATGAAGGTAACTAAGGGACCCTCAGGAACCCTAAAATCAGGCAGGTAGTGAGACTTAGTGGTTAAGGCTCTGGACTTCAGAAACCTGAGGTTTTGGACTCCAGTCCTGCTACAGATTCTGTGTGAGAGCCTGAGCTCCAACAGGGAAAACAAAAAAGAAAAATGAAATCAAATAAACCTCAAATGATGAAAGTTGGCCTGAATAAAGGTGTTTGCCAAATAAGAAAGAAGAACAAAAGAACATGAAGAACAACAACAAGAACATGAAGTACAAGAAGAACAAGAACAACAAAAATGAAGAATATGAAGAAACAGAACAAGAACATGATGAAGAAAATGAACAAGAAGAACATGAAGATCACGAAGAACAAGAACATGAAAAAGTACATGAACAAGAACAAAAACATCAAGAACATGAAGATGAAGAACATGATGAAGAAGAATAAGAACATGAAGGAAAACAAAAACATGAAGAAGAACAAGAACATGAAGGTCAAGAAGAACATGAAGAAAAACATGAAGAACAAGAACATGAAGTAGAACAAGAACAAACAAAAACGAAGAATATGAAGAAGCAGAACAAGAACATGAAGAAGAAAATGAAGAACATGAAGATGATAAAGATGATGAAGAACAAGAAATGAAGAAGAACATGACAAAGAACACGAAGAAAAAGAACATTAAGAAGTACATGAACAAGAACAAAAACATCAAGAACATGAAGATGAAGAACAAGAACATGATGAACAATAACATGAAGAACATGATGAAGAACAATAACAAGAACATGAAGAAGGAGAACAAGAAAATTAAGAAAAAGAACATGAAGGTCAAGAAGAACAAAAAAATGAAGAAAAACATGAAGAAGAACAAGAAGAAGGAGAAGAAAGAGATGAAGAATCATCATCAGCTCTGGTCTGATGAAGCCAAGATTAGCATCACGTCGGGAGGAAAGCAAGCACCACTCATCACTTGTGCAATGGTTTGGGGGACTCATCAGGGTTGAGGTGAAGCTGAATGTGACAAAGTGCTGAGATGAAGACCTGCTCAGAGACTTCTGTGGACCTCAAAGCCTTGCCATCCAACAAGACGGTGACGCTCAACACAAAGATGACACGGAGTGACTTGGAGTCGACTCTGGGGATGTGCAGACCCCACACTTAAACCCAATCACACATGTCCAGGGTGTCGGTCCTTACATTTTTTTTGTTCTTGTGACTCAATCTTACTTCTGTGGAGCAGTGGGTGGACAATCATTGCCAGTGACCATTTGTCCTGGGGGTACACTCAACGCTTCCATGGGGTATTTCAGGGTTTTTTTTGTTTTTTTTTTATCAAATCTGCAGCGATTTGTCAAGTCCGATTTTCATTTTGTCATCGGGGTGCTGAGTGTTGTTTGTTGGAGGAGAAAATTGGACTGCAATGATTTTAACACAAGATAAGAAAATGTGAAGACAGTGAAGGGGTCCGAAGACTTTGTGAAGATAGCGCTGTAGAGAGACAGAACCTTCTTTGTCCCAATGACAAATTTATCTTTTAGGAAATGCAAAAACAGACCAGCCAATAAATATTAAAAAAAAAAAAAAAAAAAAAAAAAAATGAAGTGTGACCAGAGCCATGAGACCCCACATGTGCTCTTAACCCCCTGGCATCGACTCGTCCTCCAACCCAAAGACCCTTGAACTCCAGCGATATCTGCAGGACCCTTTTCAGAGTGTTTTCTGGACTTTTCTTAACTTTTAAGAGTGAAGTGCAGTCCGGTAAGATGTCGGCCAAAGCCAGCCACTCCAGTAGAAGCGAGGTGGCCTTTTGTGTGCACCCTTTCTGGGCAGGGCAGCTTGGTGAGTTTCAGCTCTGCTTCTCTAGATGTTTTTACAACAACTAGGGGGCTCCACCCGCTGCTCGCCCACCCCCCAGGTTTGGTTTACCGGATATACAATTTTAAGAGATTGTCATTTTCATGGGAATTGTTACATATTCATTATTTTCACTTTTACTTTATAACTTTAGTAAAAACAGTATTTGGAATTAACTTTTCTTCAAGATCGCATTGATTCCGTGTTTGGACTGACATCGTGACAACACAACATATAACTGTCCGTGAGTGAAAATCGTTTCTTTTTCTCTAATAAATAAAGCGACTTTCTGGAATGTTTGTCCCTGCTCTTTCTTCTTCGCTTAGTCGCTGAACGTATACAATTATTGTCCTGATCAAATTTATAAGAGCTGAGAGCGCAGGAAGCGTTTCTGATGAAAGCATTCACACGACTGAGAGGTGAGATGACGGTGGTCTTGTATGAAAATAGTGGTAAGTACGGCGTGACTTGAAAGAATCGCATGGTAAAAGTCTCCATCTCATGGGACTTCATACCACCGTTTTTGGAATCTTTTAATTCTCACTGGCAACATGAATTAGATGATCTACAAGTCTCCAACTTAAAGTTTAAATCCGAACAATATATTAGATCTCTTTTTGCTGTTCTTTCACCGAGTAATAATTTCCGTTTGTTTGCGCTAATGCGATCTTTACTATTATTTTATTGAGACATTCCAATTTTCGTACTTCCATTATCTCTAACCTGCTCTGCATGTGTACCGCGCCAACGTTTTTGAATTCTTTACGACGTTCTACTTTGTCATCTACTCTGTTTTTTATTTCCGGCCCCGGGTGTGGACTCGTCTCGCACAACGTGTAAGTGTCTCTCCAAGAAAATCACGTCTCGTCTCCTTCCAAGATTTGTTTTTAATAGAGAGACATAAGAAATCAGACAAGCGAGAGGAGACCATGCAGTCCATTTGTCACCCTTTGGTTTGGCAGGTCGCTAAGCCGTCCAAGCACCAATACATCTTGAAGGTGGTCAAGGGTTCTTCTTCAGCTACAGACAATTTGTGGCCACTTGTTAAATTTAATCATAACAGTTTGGGGGCTTCATCATTTTATACAAGCCGTTTTTATTTGTTTTATGTCTAAAAACACAGATGTGGACAAATGTGTTGGAACCCTTAGCGCTCACTGAAAAAGTGCCATCTGCCTCTTGAAAAATGAAGAAATTGAGAGGCAGTTGTCCCCTGTGTACCTGCACATCATTTGAGATGTCATTAAGTGTGACAAGAGATCAAGTATGACTTATTCTACTAAAGGCCTTCTAAAATGGCCTGGACACAAATTGTTGGGACCCCTAGAAAAGATCCTCAATCATTGGATTTGAGGGATTTTTCAAACTCGCCGTTTCCTTGAATTCGTATCACACGTGTCTCCAATCGGTAATTCAGTTGATTTAAATGAAGAAAAGTCGTCACTCTGCTGTTTGGTGACATTGTGTGTCCCACACTGAACCAGGAGCAGAGAGTCGTCCGAGGAGATCAGAAAGAAATAAGAGACAAGCATGTGAAAGACAAAGGCTAGGAGACCACCATCTCCAAGCAGCTTGATGTTCCTGGGTCAACAGTGTCAAATATTATGAAGAAGTTGAAGATCCATGAGACTGTACAGTAGACAACGTCCTTGGACGCGGCCACAAGAGGAAAAATCGACCCCAAAATGGGCAAGAGAGTGAGAATGGAAGACAGAAAGCCGAGAACAATTTCCAAAGAGACAGCAGCTGAACTCCTAAGGTCAGGGGACCACCAGTGTCTGATCGCACCATCTGAGTGACAGTGGGCTTCATGTAAGAAGACCCAGGAGGACTCCACATAAACTGGAATTTACTAAAACACATATCGGCAAGCCACAATGTTTCCACAACTGGAGCTTTTCAGAAAATCACATCAGCTCTGTGTCGACAGACGACAAACAAGAAGCTTCCAAAGAAAAGACCACCATAACTACTGTGAAACATGGAGGAAGCTCAGTTCTGTTTTGGGGCTGCTTTGCTGCATCTGGCACAGGGTGCCTTGAGTCTGATGAGGGAACAATGAAATCTCAAGACTCATCAAGGCATTCTGGAGTGAAATGTCCTGCCCAGTGCCTGAAAGTTCAGTCTCAGTCGCAGCTCATGGACCCTCCAACAGGATAAGGAGCCAAAACACACAGCGAAAAGGACCCAAGAACGGCTAAGAAGAGCAAAACATTTGACTGTCCTGAAGTGGCCTTCTATGAGCCCTGATTTCAATCCCATCAAACATCTATGGAAGAAGTGAAAGATACCATCTGGAGAAGACCCTTCACACCTGACCAAGCTGGAGCAGTTTGCTCAGGATGAGTGGGCTGAACACCCTGTGGACAGCTGACAGAAGTCACTTATGTGCAGGGATTACCAACTCAAAAGGGTGCATAGACAAATATGAGGTTAAGGGTCCCACCATTTCTGTCTGTGCCATTTTCATATTTGTTTCTGAAATATTCTGTTCAATTAAAACTCTACAGCAGGGGTCCTCAATCCCAGTCCTGGAGGGCCGCAGTGACTGCAGGTTTTTATTCTAGCCCCGTTGCTTAATTACAAAGCAATTCTTGCCAATAATTTAATTTCATGGGTTGTTGGTGCTTTAACTCTGCCATGTCAGCTCATTCTCATATCTGAGATTTTCTTCCCCTTTCTAAGGATCTCATCCAAATGATTTGAAGGCTAAAACAGAGGAGTCATTCTCAGTCCTTCACTTTCCCTCAAAGTATTTAATTAAACCAAATAGTGCAGGATAAATACACACAGGCGGAAAAGGTAATGCTGGTCTCTTTTGTCATTTGCATGTTATTGCTAATTAGGAGCCATTAAAAACCAAGAATACAGCTGTTTAAGAATAAAATACGCAATAAGGGTCCACGATCTTAACGAGCGAGACCACTAAAGTGAAGCAGAAGTGTCACTGGAGCACTAAGATAGATATGAAAGGCACTATATAATAGATAGATAGAATTTGGTATAGTAGCCAGCGATAGATAGATAGATAGATAGATAGATAGATAGATAGATAGATAGATACTTTATTAATCCCAAGGGGAAATTCCCATACTCCAGCAGCAGCATATTGATAAAAACAATATTAAAGAGTGATAACAATGCAGGTATAACGGACAATAACTTTGTATAATGTTAACGTTTACCCCCCCCCCCCCGGGTGGAATTGAAGAGTCACATAGTGTGGTGGAGGAATGATCTCCTCAGTCTGTCCGTGGAGCAGGACGGTGACAGCAGTCTGTCACTGAAGCTGCTCCTCTGTCTGGAGATGATCCTGTTCAGTGGATTCTCCATGATTGACAGGAGTCTGCTCAGCTCCCGTCGCTCTGACACAGATGTCAAACTGTCCAGCTCCATGCCAACAATAGAGCTTGCCTTCCTCACCAGTTTGTCCAGGCGTGAGGCGTCTTTCCTCTTAATGCTGCCTCCCCAGCACACCACCGCGTAGAAGAGGGCGCTCGCCACAACCGTCTGATAGAACATCTGCAGCATCTTATTGCAGATGTTGAAGGATGCCAGCCTTCTAAGGAAGTATAGTTGGCTCTGTCCTCTCTTGCACAGAGCATCAGTATTTGCAGTCCAGTCCAATTTATCATTCAGCTGCACTCCCAGGTATTTATAGGTCTGCACCATCTGCACACAGTCACCTCTGATGATCACGGGGTCCATGAGGGGCCTGGGCCTCCTAAAATCCACCACCAGCTCCTTGGTTTTGCTGGTGTTCAGGTGTAGGTGGTTTGAGTCGCACCATTGAATAAAGTCCTTGATTAGGTTCCTATACTCCTCCTCCTGCTCACGATAGCAGTGTCGTCAGCGAACTTTTGCACATGGCAGGACTCCAAGTTGTATTGGAAGTCCGATGGCTGAGCAGGATAGGAGAAAGTACAGTCCCCTACGGCGCTCCTGTGCTGCTGACCACAATGTCAGACCTGCAGTTCCAGAGACGCACATACTGAGGTCTGTCTGTAAGATAGTCCACGATCCAGGACACCAGGTATGAATCTACTCCCATTTCTGTCAGCTTGCCCCTAAGGAGCAGAGGTTGGATGGTGTTGAAGGCGCTAGAGAAGTCCAGAAACATAATTCTTACTGCACCACTGCCTCTGTCCAAGTGAGAGAGGGTTCGGTGTAGCACAGAGATGATGGCATCCTCCGCTCCCACCTTCTCCTGGTATGCGAACTGCAGAGGGTCGAGGGCGTGGCGGACCTGTGGCCTCAGGTGGTGAAGCAGCAGCCGCTCCATGGTCTTCATCACATGTGACGTCAGAGCGACAGGCCGGAAGTCATTTAGCTCACTAGGACGTGATACCTTTGGGACTGGGGTGATCCAAGATGTTTTCCAAAGCCTCGGGACTCTCCCCTGTTCCAGGCTCAGGTTGAAGATGCGCTGTAGAGGACTCCCCAGCTCCAATGCAAAGACCTTCAGCAGTCGTTGCGATACTCCATCTGGACCCGCTGTTGTAATTGTGGTAAGGGCTTCTTATTAAGCAACTGGGTTGGAACAAAAACCTGCAGCCCTCCAGGACCGTGATTGAGAACCCCTGCTCTAAAGCAAAGTCCAATTTTTGCTAAACAGTAAGGGGTGCCAATGACTTTTGCCAGTTTCAAGTTATTTCAGAGACAATTGTGGGTTTTTCTTTTATCATGAAGGGGCTACCAGCAGATTTAAGAAGAAATAAGTGGATAGGACTGGCGAGCTCTGTTGGGCTGAATGGCCTGTTCTCGTCCAGAGTGTTCTAATTTGTCCAACATCAGAAGCGAAAGGGTCGGCTCTGCGGAGTGAAGAGCAGCGGATGCCGATTACTTTTGTCAGTTTCAATGTATGTCGAGGAAATTTGTGATTCGTTTCTAAACTGTGGACGGTGCCAGGTTAGTACCGAGATGTTTTTTAACTCGGTGGGTGGCAGCAGGTGGGCACTGCCACACAACATCAGAGCACCTTAGTGTTGCTGTACAGTAATCCCTCGCTATATCGCGCTTCGCCTTTCGCGGCTTCACTCCATTGCGGATTTTATATGTAAGCATATCGCAGATTTTTTACTGGTTCGCGGATTTCTGCGGACAATGGGTCTTTTAATTTCTGGTACATGCTTCCTCAGTTGGTTTGCCCAGTTGATTTCATACAAGGGACGCTATTGGCAGATGGCTGAGAAGCTACCCAACTTACTTTTCTCTCTCTCTTGCGCTGACTTTCTCTGATCCTGATGTAGGGGGATTGAGCAGGGGGGCTGTTTGCACACCTAGACGATACGGACGATTGTCTAAAAATGCTGAAAGATTATCTTCACGTTGCTACCTTCTGTGCAGCTGCTTCCTGAAGCGACATGCTGTACGGTGCTTCGCATACTTAAAAGCACGAAGGGCACGTATTGATTTTCGATTGTTTGTTTTTCTCTGTCTCTCTCTCTCCCTGCTCCTGACGGAGGGGGTGTGAGCTGCCGCCTTCAACAGCTTTGTGCCGCGGTGCTTCGCATACTTAAAAGCCAAACAGCCCTATTGATTTGTTTGCTTTTCTCTATCTCTCTGACATGCTCTGCTCCTGATGCGCACTCCTTTGAAGAGGAAGATATGTTTGCATTCTTTTAATTGTGAGACAGAACTGTCATCTCTGTCTTGTCATGGAGCACAGTTTAAACTTTTGAAAAAGAGACAAATGTTTGTTTGCAGTGTTTGAATAACATTCCTGTCTCTCTACAACCTCCTGTGTTTCTGCGCAAATCTGTGACCCAAGCATGACAATATAAAAATAACCATATAAACATATGGTTTCTACTTCGCAGATTTTCTTATTTCGCGGGTGGCTCTGGAATGCAACCCCCGCGATGTAGGAGGGATTACTGTATTTGCTTTTTACATTTCTAGAAAGTTTGTTTTCTGCCGACGTGCAAACCGCTCATGTTAAACAGCAGTGAACACATGACGGTAAATAAAGCTTGTCACCTTCGCATTGCCGTCACAATACTTTTAATATAAATACGTTGCACCTACTTCTGTAAAACTCTGCATTAATATGACATTTTGAATAAATAGGCAGAAGTCATACGCTTCATACATCCCCCCCCCCCCCACTGTGAAATCTTTTAAATAAAACTTGACAATTTATAAAAACTAAATGAAAATATAAACTGTGTTCAAAGGTATTTTAATGTAAACCACTGTGAAAACCATTTAATTTTTTTCATTACATATCATTTATTTTTAAATGTTGTTATTAACTGTAAAAGTAGATCTGATTATTGCAAGCTCCAAAGTAATGTACAATAGTCTCCTTAACATTAAAAGAGATATCATCATGTACACTTGTATCATTTATCCACAGCTGTTAAAAATAACAAAAAAACAACAAAACAAACAAAACAAAACAAAAAAAAAAGACTAAAATAAGACGTTGACCTGCGGCCTCAGGAGACCACCAGCGGCGGTGGCGGCACTTGTGCTTCTCTGTCGGGCCGCTGCTCCTCCTGACCTCACCTTATAAACGCAGAATTCTCGTGTTTCTCTCCCGTCCGCCGTCCCTCCTTCCTTTTGTGTCCTCCTCGTCTTCGCTTTGCCCTGTCATGTCCTAAGACGGCAGGGGGCAGGAACAACACGTCACCCTGGGGAACAAGTTTATTGTGTTTTGGGATGTTACAGTGGTTGCTCAACATGTTTGCTTTTTCTCTTTCTTTCTTTCTTCCTCTCTCATTGAGCTACAAAAGGGTTAGATGAAATCTCTTCATTACAAATTGACAAAGGTAAAACAGAGTTCACAACAGCATGTACCACATAACTGGAAATGGATCTGGGTTTAATATAAATGACATAATTCCTAATAATCTACAGCTATTTTATTTAACTTCATACAGATAATGGATTAGGCTAAAATGCACCATAATATTTGGTTGACTTTAGGAACATTTTCCTTATTACATCACAAAATACATTTTGATATCCCAAAGAAGCAAGACTTGCAAGTAGGTATTTAAACATAACTAAATCTACAGCTACAAAATTCTACTCCAGTCACGTTTACCGTCTTTGAATCTTCGTCCAGTCTTCAAAGGATAAAAGTCGAGAGTAGAATCAGTATAACATATACACAGAAGTCCGTATTGTAAAGGCTATAAAGATTTGTTGCACATTGTAAAGTCGCCTCCTGGTTCTTCACACTGCACAAGAGGACATTTTATTTATGTGGCGTATCTCTTGGTCCACTGTCTGGCTATCCTGTCATGCTCTGCTCTGTTGGTCAAATACTGAGTGGCTATGCTCCCGACAAGAGGGTCCGCTGCAAAAGAGAAAAGGTAAAATAGATAAATAAATGGAAATTGAAACATCAGACAGCCAAGTAAACCAGCAGACTGACTCCGCGGCCCTCCAGTTCAGCTATGCAGCACATTCTGCCCTTTGACACACAAACATGAAAGGCCGCCACAGTCCACATTCTCTAGCTACCTCGCTCCGTTCGTGTCAAACAAATTCAACTCGGCCTTGAAATTACAAATGGCTCGACAGAGTGAGAAGATTCTTGTTTCTCTAAAGGTTCTTTTTGCATTGAGTATCTGTAGTGTCAAAGTACACAAAATGGTAAACAATAATCTGGGGGGCACTCAGTTCTCATTTTAATGTGGCACCTTCCACAGCAGGTTGGCTTTAAGCCCGGCGTAGTGTGCTCAATTTAAACCAGCAAACTGTTTGAGAGTACGGATTGTAATAATAAAACACAATGGGAGTAGACTGGGACGTCACGGATATGCACTTAAGGCCAAGTGCTAACAAAACAGAGGACGGTGAAACAAATACTAAAAAGGCAAAAGGTTTCATCAACTTCAGCTCTAAATAAAGCAACAGGACATGGTGCTAAAAAAAATGTATTAAAAGATTAAAAAAAGGAAACAAAACAGGGTCCAGTGTTGAGAAAATTAAAAATTAGTGTGGACACCAGGGCAGTGTACAGCTCGCCAAACCCCGGACACAACAGACACAGAGGCCAAGAGTTTCCCACAACACACTCCTTTATTCAGCTGTGGAAACGCCTTTCCTTCGCTCCCCACAGCGACACAAAGCACAAGCACCGATTAGCACCAATGCATTGTCCCCTTTCTTCTTTCTCTCTGCCTCCATTCCTCCTCCTCCTCCTCCTCCTCCTCCTCCTCTTCTAGTAAGCTTTGTCCACCTCCTCCCGACTCTGGCTCTTTGAGTTGTGGCAGCAGGCCCCTCTTACAGAGCCCCCCGAAGTGCTCCAGGTGTTCCACGATCTCCTCACTGCTGCCATTTTGGGTGTGGCAGCAGCCCTGCAAATGAGGGCTCTCACCATTCTCTACACGCCACAGCAGGGCTGAGCTTCCGTGTTTTCCCAGGGGAGGTTTTGCCACATGCAAGCGCCTTCCATTATGGAGGCATCCCAGCTGGGTAAGAATCCCGGTTGTCTGTTACACCAGGCAGATGAAATGCAGCCTTCAATTCCTGAAGCCTCCCCATTTTACCCAAAGCTTTCAAGTAATGCATGTTATGTTTTTATTTTTACCTAACAGTTTTTATAGTGATGACTTCCCAAAGTACAGTTATTCCTTGTGAAGACAAAAAAGCCAAAGACAATTTCCGAAGAGATAGCTGCTGAACTCCAAGGTCAGGGGCCATCAGTGTCTGATCGCAGCATCTGAGTGACAGTGGGCTCAATGTAAGACCACCCAGGAGGACTCCACATAAAAAAAACCAAACTGGAATTTGCTAAAAACACATATCGACAAGTCACAATGTTTCCTTTGGACAGATGAGACACAACTGGCGCTTTTTGGCAAATCGCATCAGCTCTGTGACCACAGATGAAAAACGAGCTTCCAAAGAAAAGACCACCATACCTACCGTGAAACATGAAGGAGGCTCAGTTCTGTTTTGGGGCTGCTTTGCTGCATCTGGCACAGGGTGCCTTGAGTCTGTGTAGGGAACAATGAAATCTCAATACTATCAAGGCATTCTGGAGTGAAATGTCCTGCCCAGAGCCTGAAAGTTCAGTCTCAGGCACTGCTCATGGACCCTCCAACAGGATAAGGGGCCAAAACACACAGCGAAAAGGACCTAAGAATGGCTAAGAAGAACAAAACATTGGACTGTCCTGAAGTGACCTGCTGTGAGCCTTGATTTCAATCCCATCGAACATTTATGGAAAGAAGTGAAACATACCGTCTGGAGAGGAATCCCAGCCGGGTAAGAATCCCGGGTGTCTGTTACACCAGGCAGATGAAATGCAGCCTTAAATTCCTGAAGCCTCCTGGGCCACACTTTACTCAAAGCTTTCAACCCAAGATCAACAAATTCTTCAGGATAATGTTCAAGCATCAGTCACAAAGTTGAAGTTACGTAGGGGTTGGATATTCCAACAAGACAATGACCCAAAACACAGTTGAAAATCTACAAAGGCATTCATGCAGAGGGAGAAGTACAATGTTCTGGAATGGCCGTCACAATCCCCTGACTTGAATATCATTGAAAATCTATGGGATGATCTGAAGCCCGCTGTCCATCAAATTGAACTGAACTGGAGAGATTTTGTATGAAGAATGGTCAGAAATACCTCCATCCAGAATCCAGACACTCGTCAAAGGCTATAGGAGGACAGCGTCTAGAGGCTGTTAGATTTGCAAAAGGAGGCTCAACTAAGTATTGATGTCATATCTCTGTTCGGGTGCCCACATTTATGCACCTGTCTAATTTTGTTATGATGCATATTGCATATTTTCAGTTAATCCAATAAATTTAATGTCACTGCTGAAATCCTACTGTTTCCATAAGGCATGTCAGATATTAAAAGGAAGTTGCTACTTTGAAAGCTCAGCCAATGAGAAACAAACATCCAAAGAATTAAGAGGGGTTCCCAAACCTTTTCATATGACTGTATATATAAATGATATGTACTTACTGTATACTGCAACAACCACCACCATCTTCACACCTGCTGGTGTGGCCGCAGCGACAGTTTCAAGAATTTTCAGGATATACCTTACTGTCGTCTCATTAAAGGAATACTCCACCAAAAAACAGTATTTTTTAAAGTGCTACTTACCCCATGTAGTTTTTTAGTGGTAGCCGAGAAAAACTTTTAATGATGAAATCTTGAATATTGAAACTCAAGAGAGCCCAGCAGTGACTAATTCTGAACAGCAGCAGATGATGTGACAAATGTCCAAGGAAAAAAGAAAATACATTTTTTTGAAGTAACTCCTGTTGCATAATCCACATGTCTGATAGCCAGGCACATGGTCAAAATGTGCCAAATGTATACAATTTGTGTTAACAAATATTAACAGTTACTTCCTGGGAAAGTGGTGTTCACAGTAAATAGGAAAGATGTTGTTCCCATAATGCTTTGTGTTTGCCTGCCACTCCCCCTCATTCGCTGGCTGAGAGTCCCATCTTTAATTCAAAATGCATAGCATTGTGGGGATATTTTACCCGTTTACTACTCGCCAAACTTTCAAAATATTTTCCATGTAATTGCTGATTACAAACTCGCAAATAGAAGAATCTGTGAATCGTAAACCCGCAAATGAGAGAAAGTGAAACCTCCCAGAAATTCCTAATAAAATAAATTAAAAAGTTAAAAAGTTTAAATACTGTTTATATCTCATAGTAAGATACATTTTATTAAGAAGTGACACAAAATAACTAAAGCTAATGAACTTTATTGATCGATTTACAAGCTAAATTCTCCACTGTTCAAGTTAACGCGTTATATTATGGTCACGTGACTCAAGTGGTCCAATCATCTTTACGCTGTCAATTCAATCCTGATTATTACAAAATATTAAATCCAGATGGGCCTCCCCTGCAATGATGGTGTAAAATACTTTGTTCAAAAACAGCCATTGATTACGTCTAAGAACTCCCACACTTGTGTAATAAAGTTCTGCCATACTGCTGGGTTAAAAAATTCACAAAATGCTAAAAAATGTTAATAGATATCCCATCTACAGTATCTAGTAATTTAGTTGCACATGTGATACTTGTGATCCTTTATCAATTAATACATTTATTACATATTTAATGGTGTCAAATTTCAGTTATTTTTGTCAATAAATACTTGCAAATTAACTTCTATTCTGATATAAACTGTCAGTAAAAAGCATTTTAAAAAAGACACCCATGAACTCTGACTCAGATTTGACAGGCCAACACCTCCACATCCCCGATTCATTTCAGTTCTCCACTTGTTCCTGAGACAGCGATGATCATCACTGTCTTTTTTTCTTTTGATGGTTATGGTCTTTTAAGCTATCATGAAAGACACATTAGTCAATTTCCAACCCAGTTAGTCCTGAATAGAGTCTCTCTTGGTCTACTGGAGCCTACCCCAGCTAGCATAGGGCACAAGGCAGGAACAAACCCCAGAGAGGGCACCAGCCCATCGCAGACACACAGTAATATACAGCAACTTTCATCCTGGTCAAAGAATTTGCTGGAAACGAGTTGATGGTTAACTTTGAGGCTGAGATCGATGATGGGATTGGCAGAACTTGATGTCTCCAGTCAGCCGGTCGTGGCCAATAGTGGCTGTTGGCATTCCAGCACAAAGTTTATCTAACACCTTTACTTTGCTCACTAAGTCGCATCACTGACATTGCACGCTTTGGAAGCATCAGTGCAACACAAAAGTGGACTTTTTAAGCAAAACAATGTACTGTACATATGAAATATGAAACAAATGTGCAGAGAGCTCTTTACTCTATGAGAGCAGGATGAACAAGATCAGTGAAGTGCCTAGTAGGATACAAGCTGCACCCCCAAAATTGAGTGCATTGCCCCTCTCATCCAAAATATACCGCTTTTACTCATGTACCACGCGCCCTCGTGTAAGATGCGCACCCTAATTTTTACAAAGAAAATAGAGAAAATCGCGAAAACCTCTTTGCCCCGTGTACGACGCGCATTGTGATTGTATAGGAAGCGTTTAGGGCACGTTTTTCCTTCTGCTTTTGTTGCATGACAAAAGTTTTTCTTTCTTCCGTCGCGCGCGAGAGAGAGAGAGAGAGAGAGCGAGCGAGCCCAAGCACAAGAAGTAAACATTACAGAAAAAAATTTCCTTGTGTATGACGCGCACCTGATTTTCGGGAAAAAATGTGCGCGTGGTACATGCGTAAATACGGTACACAAGGCAATGTTGTACACTACACCAAAGTAAAGTACTGTGACACCATGATAAAAGAATAAATGCTAACTTCTTTCTTTCTTTTTTTTTAATTAAACATACAAAAACTACACTCGAGCGTTTCCAAATAATATACACAAGCTTTCGAGGCATCTCGGGCCCCTTCTTCACACAAGATGAAGCTTGCATATTGTAATCTTTTTAGTTAGCCAATAAAAGGTGTTATTTTGCTTGACTTCTCACTACATCCATAATGACTAACACGGTACAACACCCTACAAATAATATACATAAATCTCCCTAAATATAAAATCCAATGTTTGTCTGTATGTCTGTCCCATTTTCATGAGAGAACTATTTAATGGATTTAGATTGGGTTTTTTTCTATAATTTGCTTGAACATTCCAGTTGATTTTGCGACTTCTCTCAAAATGCTAAGTATTAGAGTTTGGTTGCGGCACCGATTTATTCGCGCAAATCCGAGAGACAGGCTGTGGTCTCTGTTCAAGTCGCTCTACTTCTCACCACCTCGCCTCCTCTTAGCTAGTGATACCTGTTTGTTCAGCAGACATTATCATCTAGAGATTGTTAAAGAGTAATGTTTGACATTTTCGAGAGAGAGATCAGAGCTATGTGTGTTTTAAAGGGTAGCTACTCATTGGCTGAGATATCACAGCAATGTGCTCTTATCCTCACGTGGAGGACACTCTCCCATCAGAGCTGAACATGATCAGATACAGTGCCAATGCTTGACGTTGGAGTGTACCTGCCTTCCGCTTGGCCAGAGATACCTTGCCAACTTTTTACATTTTTGGCAAAGAGATCATCGTTACATTCTCCCCTGATAGCAAAACCAAAAATATTGTATATCAAGAGGCCCTCAGATACAAAAACTATCAATATAAATTCTTCTCAATACAAATTATTACATTGTTTTTTAATTTATTTTATTGATTTTTAAAGTTTGTCCTGTTTCACTACTACACGTGCGGAGCTGTGGGGAGGACAGCTAGTATCAAATAAAATTAAAGAAATTTAGAAAGGGCTTAGGGAGAGTTGAAAATATGACTTACCCCTGCAGCATCCACCATGTGTCTGGCAGCTTGACTGAGAAGCCCGGGGCATGCGGTCTGTGGGGTGTAACATTAATTGCCACTCGTACTGCAACATATGATCATTATGCTAGTAACTATACACAGGAACAATTGATTTTGGGGAAGTTCATAACTAAAAACTACAAAAAAGCACTTAGCTACATATTTATTTCAAGCAGTCCTGACTAAAGTGACGTTTTTGCTCTAACGATGTTCAAAACTATTCTTTTTCCAGTCTGCAACAAAGCAGAACAAATACACTTTAGCCAAGTCAACATCACAGCAAGACGATTCTAGCTGAAGCCAGGTAAATACTGTACATGTCTGGAGGCAACCGTTTTGCCTAAAAGTGGGTGGTAACAATTAGACGGCTCACTGACTGTCATGTTTCTAAACCAATCCAACACCTCATGAAGGCGGCGCTCAAAGTAGGGGCAGGGATTTTGAACTGCAAAGATCAGAGGTGATCTCGATAACTTGGGCAGACACACAGCAAGCTTCGGTTTACGATGAACCGTCCACAGTCAAAAGTCTCCTAAGAAAACGCAATTAAGACATATAAACGTGTGACACATTGAAGGAGAGAGAGCACATTGCGCATACTAAAAATTAGCATAATCTGATGCAAGGGAAAAACCTTTCTGTAGCATCAGATTATACAGCGGCATTCGATAGCATCAGTGCATGAGAGATAAATATGAATGATTTGCTGTCGCAGGTGTGTGCTCTCTGTTGTTCAGCGTTACGATGCTCATGTAGGAGTCGATGTAGGCTTGAAAGAACTGGCATCTCGATTCATGAAAATATGAACTGCAAAATATGCTGTTGAGGTAAACGGTGTGTCACATTCCGTCAAAAGGACCGTCAAGAAGACAGCTTATAATGAAGAGCTGCAAGAGATGCAGATTTCAGTACTCAAAACACCCAAATCAACAAATCGGCCTAACGACACCAGTAGACGCATAGCATCCACCTTCTGACTGCACAGCTAAACGAGTAGCTAAAGAAATTTAACACTAAAAAGTAGAAATTAAAACATGCCGCAACAACTTTGTATATTCATAGACCACAATCCTCATCAAAACTCTCTTTGCAGTTGTTATGTCAAATAGTGATGCAATAGTCAAAATGACAGAAAGATATCGTAACAGACAGAGAGGCTTCTCAAACACGTGGCTGCAGTTTGTCTGTCTCCACTCTGGCAGTGCTTATTGCAATGTGTAAATGCCACAGGGGTTGGAAGGGCATCCCGACTAGAGGAGGGGATTGTTCCTGACCCAGACGGGAGACTCCGAACAGGCAGATGGGCATCCCAACCAGGAGAGAGGAAGTGATAGCCGGAGAAGATGGACGTACATCCCACCAGAAGAAGACATTGTTAGGGAATCTTTATTCCCTCAGGATGCTAGATGGCAGTGGCCCTGGATATCGGTGCCCAGTATGAAACCAGTAGGGCATGCTGGGAAATGTAATCCAGCTCCACAGCCCTGATGGGGTCCCTGGGTGCCGCAAGGGGGTGCTGCAGGGAGATGCACTCCCTACAATATTGACCCAGAAGTACTTCCATCAGGTAGTCACCCTGGCACCGGAAGTACTCCTGGGTCCTCAATAAGTTCCATTTCCTTGTGCTACTGAGCTCCTGAGTGGATAACAGCAATTTTAGGTTTTGATTTTCTCTCAGAGTCAAGTCTTTTGTTTGGTATCCTTTCCTGTCTCCCTGAAACCCCGGCGGTAGTTTAAAACGCATGGACTGGAGAAACTTGGGACGGGTATTTTAGGAAGAAGTCCTGTGGGTGGAGCCTTTGTAGCCCAGGATTTTACTGCTATAAACTTCACACTTTTAGCGAGTTGTCTCCAGATGTGTGCTCTTGTTTGAGAATACCCATCTGACCATGTGAGACTACAGCAAGGCCAGGGTCTATCCCAGCAACACATGGATCAAGGCTGTAAACGGTCCTAGACCGGGTGGGCTAGGCCACTACAGCACCCACTCAAACACCGTACCACACTCACATTCACTCGGGGGCAATCAATAATTACTAATTAACCAAAGTTGGACATCTTTGGGGATGTTGGAGGAAATCCAAAGGAGAACCCAAACACCAACACGAGGAGAATACGCAAAATCCTCTCAGACTTCACTGAGGCACGGCTTATTCCTTATTCATGCTGTGGCGAGAGATACAGACTGAGAGGACGACTCCCAACTTAACGGACCTGACGCAGCGGGGATGCATTTCAGAACCCCACAAGTCAGTACTGGAACTAAACATATTCTCAAAATGTTTTACATCTCTAAATGCTGTAAGTGCTATAAATCCACGTGCGGAGAACTACAGACAAATTATAACATTGATTCACAAAAACAATTGGATTAAAGAGTGTTTCATTCAAACCCCCAAGGTGCAAGGCTGTACGCTTCTTGTCGTGGAGGACCGGAGAGGTCAGTGCGAGTCCACACGTAGTAACAGCCCCACTCTGCATGCATTGTGATTTAACATTTGAACTTCTAAGACATTCTCTAAGTCTCTGCTCATGATTTATTTTCTAGCATTTTATTTAAATGACAATAAAGTGCATGCAACCGTCCAAGTGGTGCCAACCGGCACTTCTTATGGATTATTTGTGGGGTTGGCAGACTGAAAAGACATTTTTGGGGACTAAAGAGTAGGTTTGGGAAATGACTGTGACAGAATTTCAGCTGCTGTCTCTTGTGCGATCAGACGTGTCAACCCACTGCTAGCAAATTTGCTGCTTGGATAATAATTATCTTAAATTTAATTGCTAAGTTATTAGCAATAAAATAAACACTCATACACATTTTAGCCATAAAAAGGCATGATATTAAAAGAAAAAAAGTGTGAATTGTTCAAAATTTATTCTGAAGATGGATTTGAACAGTTTCACGCTGGAAGATTTCCATCTTATTAAAATCGTACTGACTGCATTCCAGACTTGCCAGCCACTATATAAGATTTATTCAAAATATTAAATGAATGTGTTAATAGTCTATCCACCGACATTCCAAACCTGCTGTTTCAATTATAGAGTAGAAAGGAAATGAGGCCTATTACAGATGGATGTGGGGAACCATGAAGAAAACCGACAAAAGCTTCTGACCGCCTAAGAGGATGTGGCACAACAGACAGAAAGCCTTGAGACAAGAGGCCGAGACTTTTAAAAAGCAGCCCACATACACAACAGCCTTGTCAGTGTTTGATCCAAAAATAAAAAAAAGCTGACTTTATGAGGAGGTAAACTTTGGGAGGTCTAAATTAAGGAAAGGCCCAGAGATATCAAACATGTAAAAATGTTAGACGGTCAGTGAGACAACGTGATGGCCACAAAGAGGAGTAGCTGCTGTGGGTAACGACTGCTGATCTGTCACAAACAGTGCTGAGTGTCACTTCATCTGCTCACTAAGTTGTGCTTAATCACAAACACTATTGCCAGAATTTCTTCTGTGACAATACAAATAAATCCTACAGTGCAAGCTTACAACTTTGATTTTGCCATATATATTATATATATATATTGCATTGTTTACTGTCAAATAATGCAAAGAGTACGCGACACGTGTTTCACCCTAATTCTGGGCTCATCAGGCGTACACACTCACTGCACTCCCTCCCGGGGATTGAACCTCGGATGTCAGCGTCGAAGCCTCTTTACGTTGCGCCACGGCGTGTGGTTCATTTATTTAACAGCCTGAAGACTGTATGAATGTAATTACCCCAGTCATTCTGCATGACACTGACGTCCGAGGTTCGATCCCAGAGAGGGGGTGCAGTGAGTGTGTACGCCTGATGAGCCCAGAATTACAGCAAAACACGTGTTGCGTACTCTCTGCAGTAAACTATGCAACATTCTATGATCTGCTTCTCGCAACTGAAAGAGGGCACCGTGGCGGATGTTAGCCGACTTGCAGACCAACAACAAGTGTTACCTGGTAGGTAACCACCGATACAATCAGATTGTGATTCAGACTACGAATGCCATGAATATATATTATATATAAATATATATATATATATATATATATATATATATATATATATATATATATATATATATATATATATATACACACACACACACACACACACACACACACACACATACATATATGGGGGCCAACCCCCACTTGCAACCTGGTAGGCCGCAAAACCACGACTTTCTTAATATTAAAAACCACAACTTTCTTGATATTTTAGATTATAATTTAAAATCTGAAAATCTAACAACATCACATTAAAGTTCGATAAATTCTGAAAAGAATGATACCAAACATATATGTAGGTTTTAAAATAAGGGGCTTATTTATCATTTAAAGCGGAACAAAAACATGACATAAAAACAAGATATAAAAACGTGACATAAAATTGCTGCACAAAATCGGCAAATATATTGATTTTATATATTCAGAAAATCATTATAAGATTTTGGTCATAAGACAACTAGAGTTTATTCCCTGGCCTGTATTTATTTTCTTTATTTCTGTTCTTTTGTTAGCTTTATGTTGTTATTTTTCATGTTTCTTGGTTGTTTCTGTTGATTTTCTGCTCTGGTGGCTGATTGGAAGGCTTCTCATCTTTTCTCTCTGGTCCTAAGCTTGAATTCATGACCGTTTTGTGCAAAAAGCTGCTACAGTAATAACTGTGATTGTCTTTTAGTTCTTCGTTAATTATTAAGTTCAAAATATTACTAATTAATGCCAAATGCATTCATTATTAGTGACAAGTGAAAACAATAAAAGCAGGCATGTGCACATCAAGTGCTTTTTATTGAGATACTTTGACAACGCTACCTCTTTTATCAAGATTATAAGCCCTAATAATGTGAATTTTGAATGACAGGATCACTATGGGCTACCTGATTGTCAAATCTGTTCAGTGACATTATCTCTTGAGTAATGGAGGATAAATACTGCTTAAAAATCTGTAACAACAAAGTCAAATGTAAATGTATCAAAGCTGCATGGGCTTATCAATACCAAAATTAATCAGGATGGTCTGACATATCACATCTCATTAAACTCTATAGAGCTCTTTTTGAAAGGCGACGCTTCGTCAATCAAGTTGCTGGAAATCAATTCTATTTGTCTTAATTAGAACATTCCAGAAATATTAGCAGGTTAACAACGGTTAATCAAACACTTAACGGGTAATTTAAATTCATAAAAAGTAAAATGTCACGAACTACTCCTGCTGTAATTCCCGACATTTTTGTTCATTTATCCCCGCTTTACAATAAAACACCCCAACTCAAGATCCATTCCTTATTTCAGAACTCCTGTAGTTATTTTCAGGGTGCCTTACCCAAGTGATGTGATGTTTTTTTTATTACTTCTTCATGGCTGGGCACTTGTTCAGAATTAGCCAGCAAACAGGACATGTCTTAATTGCACCAAGTGAAGATGGCATGCCAGTTGCTCTCCTATCATTCAAATATGTAACTTGTGTGCTCTCGCTGCATTTGTCACATTTTAGATCCACTTATGGACATTATGTTGGCTTCAAAAACATTATAAGTGCCCAGAACGCACTTTCTTTTAGCAGTCCCACTAAAGCCGATGTCACATTAGATGACTTTTTTTGCTGTAGAGTGTGTGTCAGATTTGCTGGTCACAGTGGCTGATCTTGTTGCTGCTCCACGTCAAATTACACTGAAAATGGCAGTCCATGAGACATTTACTGACTGAGTGCCGATCTTCCAGCACAGCCGTGCTCACCCCTGACAGCCAATAACGTGTTGCCTGATGGAGCGGCGCTTTATGAAGGGTTAACAGCCGCAGCGATCTCATCACTTTCTTTTTTTCCATTCTGATAAGGTATGTAAAATATATATATATATATATATAAATACTTTGTAAAAACCACGCTTATATTAAGTTAAAAAGTGTGCTAAAAAGTAAAAAATAAGTCTCTCATACATCACTCATAAAATAAAAGCGTGGGCACTTTTCCTCAATCAACATTCAAAAAACACTTCTTAAAATCTTAGCAAAAGCGCCCACCTTTTATTTTACGAGTGATGTATGAGAGACTTATTTTTTACTTTTTAGCACACTTTTTAACTTAATAAGTATTTTTTATATATATTATTTTCAACTTTTTAGTCTTGGGTTTGTTTTACTATAATTTTGTAATCAATATTTTAATACTTCCTTTAATATTTCTATCCGTTACTAGCACCATCTATTGGTGAAATCTTGAACTATTCTTCATATGAATATTTCATTTCTTAACATGGATTAATTGATCAATTAGTGAAACTGATTATTGATTCATGTATTGTCATCAGAAGTGAGTAAGTGTGCAAAATTTCCAGTCACTTGGACAATAGGAAGTGGGTTAAATATCGATTACAAGATTTGTACCAGACAACAAACAGGTGAAGTTAAAATAAGCCTGGTAATAATAATAATAAAATACAAGACATCAGACGGATGAGCTTCTCTTCTATTTGTGAGTTTCAAAACACGTGTATTCCTTACCTTGTTAATTGACATTTCAACTGAGCATTCATTGGTTCCTGCATACAGAGCCCGCCCCCTCCAATTAACAGGAAAATCAAACCAGTTTAATTTAGTCGTAGCCAGTAGCAGACTAGTTGGTCTCATTCGTTAATTATGTCACATTAGACAATTGTATCACACTGCTGACGGCCTCCGAGTGGCTAAGATTAAGTAAATAAGGTCTATGACTGAAAATGACTGGAAAAGTCGTCTAATGCAACATGGACCTAACTGAACGTCTTCTGTGCTGTCATTAATGCGTCATGTATCATGTCTGCCTTGTGTTTTAGAGCAGCATTATGAGCTTATGTGACTTCTGTGGAAGTTTTCAAACAGCCTCATACATTTTATTTTGGAATGAACATATGGAGCAGCACATTTCATCTCTGTCACAGACTACGGGTGAAGTGATGGCCGCTTGGTTTGAAATTTGTCTTCAGATTTACTTGCTGCAACCGAACTTGTGTAGACTTCCCTTATTCTTCTCTCTTGGGTCTTCTCACACACTCTAAAGACTTGCAGGTTAAGTGACAACTTAAAAGTCTGCCCATATGATTAAGTGTGGGTGGGTTTGATGTTGCTCGTGTCCAAGTACAGTTTCTGTCACACACCAGCTCCACATAACCTTGAAATGGATAAGCTGGAAAGAACAAGGATGGAAGGACCAATCTGAATGGATGGACTTTATTTGCTCCCAGGGGGGAATTTGGCTTTTTACAGAAGCTCTTTAAGTAAATAAATACACCATATTGCCAAAAGTATTGGGACACCTGCCTTTACACACATGTGAACTTTAATGACATCCCATTCTTAATACATAGGCTTTAATATGGAGTCGGCCCACCTTTGCAGCTATAATGGCTTCACCTCTTCTGGGAAGGCTTTTTCATGAGGTGTAGAAGTGTGTTTATGAGAATTTGTGACCAGGAGAGCATTTGTGAGGTCAGGCACTGATGTTGGACAAGAAGGCCTGGCTCAGTCGCAGTCTCCTCAGTCTCTAATTCATCCCAAAGGTGTTCTGTCAGGTTGAGGTCAGGGCTCTGTGCAGGCCAGTCAAGTTCCTCCACACAAAACCCGCTCCTCCATTTCTTTACAGACCTTGCTTTGTGCACTAGTGTGTGTGCAGTCATGTTGCCATCCCTAAACTGTTCCTACAACGTTGGGGGCATGAAATTGTCCAAAATGGCTTTGTATGCTGAAACATTAAGAGTTCCTTTCACTGGCACTTAGGGGCCAAACCCAACCCCAGAAAAACAACCCCACACCCAAACTTCACATTTGGCACAATGCAGTAAGGCCAGTCCCATTCTACTGGTCAGACTTGTCCATCGGATTGCGTGGTTCATCACTCCAGGACACGTCTCCACCGCTCTAGAGTCCAGTGGCGGTGGGCTTTACACCACTGCATCTGACGCTTTGCATTGCACTTGATGATTTCAGGCTTGGCTGCAGCTGCTTGGCCGTGGAGACCCATTCATTCCATGAAGCTCTCTCTTTACGCTGCACTGTTCTTGAGCTATTCTGGAGGTCTGTGGCTATGGACACTGCAGGAAGTTGGCGACTTCTGCACACCTCAGCATGCGCTGTCCCCACTCTGTAATTTGACGTGGCCTACCACTTTTTGGCCGAGTTGCTGTTGTTCCCAGTTGCTTCCACTTTGTTATAATACCACTAACAGTTGACCGTGGAATATTTAGTTGCGAGGAAATTTCACAAATGGACTTATTGCACAGGAGGCATCCTATCACGGTACCAGACTTGAATTTACTGAGTTTCTCCTGAGAGCAGCCCATTCAAACACAAATGTTTATAGAGGCCGTCTGCATGCTGAGGTGCTCAAGTTTATAGACCTGTGGCCATGGAAGTGATTGGAACACCTGAATTCAATGATTTGGAGGGGGGTCTCAATACTTTTGGCAATATAGTGTACATAAATAGGTCCAGACATGGTACACTGCATTCAAAGGATGAGAGTGCACGCCATTATTTGGGCTGTGTATCGTTTTTAAAAGCAACCGTCCATTGGTCTGTCATGTCTTATTCCCACATTCAACTGTGAGAAGACAAGTCAGAGAGCTATTAGGACATGCAGCTGGGCGGCCACATCAGTGCACTCTCAACAGTAAGCGCAAACAAGGGGTGAAGCCTGTCTGGATTTAGTATTTTGTAATAATCAGGATAGAATTGAGGATGTGGAGGTGATTGAACCACTAGGGTCACGTGACCATAATGTAATACAATTCTCTGGATTTTATAAGAGTGCAGATGCAGAGACTAAAATTGTTAAATTGAACTTTGGTAGGGCTAATTTTGAGCAGATGCGACAAAATCTAAGCAGGATACCCTGGGATAAGCTTTTAACTGTGGAGACAGTCGAGGAGCAGTGGAACAGGTTTAAAAATGTTTTATATGTAATGCAGGACAGATACAGACCTAAATTTGGAATTAACAGGAAACAAAAAAAAAACTCCATGGTGGATTAATAAAGACTTTTAGAAGTTCAAAAGGAAAAAACTGCTTTATAAGGCATATAAGACGAATGATTGCAAAGTGAATCATAGAGTGTATGAGAACATGAGGGCAACCATCAAGCAGGATATCAGGGAGGCTAAAAGACAGTTGGAGAGGAATAGAGCAGATAAGGTGCGTGACGACCCTAAGAGATTCTTTCAGTATTTTAGTAGTAAAAGAACAGTCAAGGAGGAGGTGAAATGCATCAGAAATAGTAAAGGAGAATTAAAAGATACCAACAGTGAAGTAGCGGATGCCCTAAACTTACGTTTTTCTGAGGTGTTTACAAGTGAGCAAGTGGATAACCTCAGAGCAGTAACAGGGACTACTAAGGAGGTACTGAGGGATTTGGAAATTGCGGGAGAAGTGCTGCTCAGATTAAATAAGCTGAAATCAAACAAATCACCAGGACCAGATAATATTTACCCCCAAGTTCTTAAGGAGGCTAGCGAGTACAAATATAAATCCTTGACACATATTTTTAGGATGTCACTGCGCACTGGAGAGATTCAGAAGGACTGGAAAACGGCAAATATCATCCCATTATATAAAAAGGGTGACCGGGCAGATCCAAGAAACTATAGGCCAGTAAGCTTAACATGCATCACAGGAAAATTAATGGAAGGAATTATTAAGGATAAGATTGAGCAACACCTGGCAAGAACAGGAGTTATTAGGAACAGTCAGTGTGGGGTCAGAAGAGGGAGGTTGTGTTTTACTAACCTGCTAGAATTCTATGAGGAGGCAATAAAAGGATACAATCAAAGTTGAGCAGATGAGATTATTTATCTTGACTTTCAGAAAGCATTTGATAAGGTGCCGCATGAGAGGGTGGGCATCAAATTAAAAGAAGTGGGAGTTCAGGGTGATGTTTTTAGACGGGTGCAGAATTGGCTCAGACACAGGAAGCAGAGGGTGATGGCGTGAGGAACATCATCAGAACTGGCCGATGTTAAGAGTGGTGACCAGCAGGGGTCAGTGCTGAGGCCGCTGCTATATTTAATATATATAAATGATTTAGATAGGAATATAAGTAACAAGCTGGTTAAGTTTGCAGATGATACCAAGATAGGAAGATTAGCAGATAATTTGGAATCCGTTATATCATTACAGAAGGACTTGGATAGCATAAAGGATTGGGCAGATGAAATTCAATGTCAGTAAATGTAAAGAATTACACATAGGAAGTAAAAATATGAGGTTTGAATACACAATGGGTGGTCAGAAAACTGAGAGTCCACCTTATGAGAAGGATTTAGGAGTCGTAGTGAACTCTAAGCTATCGACTTCCCGACATTGTTCAGAAGCCATTAAGAAGGCTAACAGAATGTCAGGTCATATAGCGCCTTGATGTGTGGAGTACAAGTCACAGGAGGTTATGCTCAACCTTTATAATACACTGGTGAGGCCTCATCTGGAGTCCTATGTGCAGTTTTGGTCTCCAGGCTACAAAAAGGACATAACAGTGCTAGAAGAAGGTCCAGAGATGAGCGACTAGGCTGATTCCAGGGCTACAGGGGGTGAGTGATGAGGAAAGATTAAAAGAGCTGAGCCTTTACAGTTTAAGCAAAAGAAGATTAAGAGGTGACAGGATTGAAGTGTTTAAAATGATGAAGGGAATTAGTCCAGTGGATCGAGATGGTGACTTCAAAATGAGTTCAAGAAGAACACGGGGACACCGCTGGAAACTTATGAAGGGTAAATTTCACACAAACATTAGGAAGTTCTTCTATACTCAAAGAACGATAGACACTTGGAATAAGCTACCAAGTAGTGTGGTAGACAGTAAGACGTTGGGGACTTTCAAAACTCAACTTGATGTTTTTTTGGAAGAAATAAGTGGATAGGACTGGCGAGCTTTGTTGGGCTGAATGGCCTCTTCTCGTCCAGATTATTCTAATGTTCTAAATCATTTACGACCTTAATTCCAAAAAGCTGGGACAGAAGTAGTTTAGGACTAATAATGACGTGACACGTTGAAATAACGCGGGGATGAGACACAGGGGAGACAATCATGTTCTAGTATATAATGAGCCTCCAAAAAGGGCCTAGTCCTTCAAGAGCAAGGATGCATTGAGGCTCACCATTTTGGTAATACATGCGTCACAAATAATCCAACATTCCCTAAAGACAAATCAGTAGACTTATGGGCATTTCACCTTCTGCGGTGCACAAAATAATTAAAAGATTCAAGGAATCCATTTAAATTTTGATGCGTAAGGAGCAAGGCCGAAAACCACTTCTGAATGGGCGTGATCTCTGATCCTTCAGATGCCAAAAACTGTCTTAAAAATTGTGACGCGTCTGTAATGGATATCAGGACATGGGATTGGAACTAATTCAGTGAACCTTTTGTCATTAAACGCCATTCACCACCGGATCCACAGATGCAAGTTAAGGCTCTGAAACACAAAGCACAAGCTGTACATCACTGTCCAGAAGGGCCACCGACTTCTCCGGGCTCATGTCTCACCTGAGATGAGAAGTATCATCGTGGAATCATGTCGTGTGGTTCGACTAGTCAGCAATTCAAATAGTTTTTGAAAAAACAGTCACTGTGCTCTCCAGGCCAAAAAGGAAAAGGGCCATCCAAGCTGATATTAGCATCGGGTCCAAAAGCCAACATCTGCCATGGTATTGGGGTGTGTGTCACTGCCTGTGGCATGGGTAACTTTCACATCTGTGAGGATACCATCAATGCAGAAAGATACAAGGAAATTCTGCAGCAACATATACCAACGTCCCTGTATTCTCCAACAGGATAAGGCCAAACCACATTCTGCCCTGATTACAGATGCATGGCTGCGTAAGCAGAGAGTGGGGGTACAAGATTGGGCTGTCCGCTATCCTGCCCGGCTTGCTGTACTATGAAGCACAGAATACGACAATGAAGGCCTCATACAAGTGAAGACCTGCATAATAGACAAATGGGGGAAAATTCTAAACGTAACCAATTTATGCCTTCAGTGCCCAATGTTTAATAAGTGTTTATAAAATAAACGGTATGGGGACACAGTGGGAAACACTCAACTGGCCAAACTTTTGTGGAGTACACTGCAGTCAATATAATTTGATGTGAGTGCATAATAAAAATAACAAAACAAAAAAAAAAAAACAATAAAATTCAATTAATGTCTTGCTGTAAGTGTTTTCAATCCAGTACAGGGTAAACAGAATTCACAACCCTCTCCTTTTTGTTTTGTATTAGCATTTTTGAAACTGTCTCAACTTTTTTGGAATTGAGGTTTTATTTCTTTTTTGAAGTCACTATAGCAGTGTATATATCTATATATAGTAAATATATCTGTGCATCGGAGCTGGGGGGTCCTCTACAGCGCATCTTCAACCTGAGCCTGGAACAGGGGAGAGTCCCGAGGCTTTGGAAAACATCTTGCATCACCCCAGTCCCAAAGGTATCACGTCCTAGTGAGCTGAATGACTTCCGGCCTGTTGCTCTGACATCACATGTGATGAAGACCATGAAGAGGCTGCTGCTTCACCACCTGAGGCCACAGTTTCAACACACCCTCGACCCTCTGCAGTTTGCATATCAGGAGAAGGTGGGAGCGGAGGATGCCATCATCTATGCGCTACACCGATCCCTCTCTCACTTGGACAGAGGCAGTGGTGCTGTAAGAATTATGTTTCTAGACTTCTCTAGCGCCTTCAACACAATCCAACCTCTGCTCCTTAGGGACAAGCTGACAGAGATGGGAGTAGATTCATACCTGGTGGCATGGATCGTGGACTATCTTAAAGACAGACCTCAGTATGTGCGTCTTGGGAACTGCACGTCTGACATTGTGGTCAGCAACACAGGAGCACCACAGGGGACTGTACTTTCTCCGGCCCTGTTCAGCCTATATACATCAGATTTCCAATACAACTCAGAGTCCTGCCACATGCAAAAGTTCACTGATGACACTGCTATCATGGGCTGCATCAGGAGTGGGCAGGAGAAGGAGTATAGGGACCTAATCAATGACTTTGTTAAATGGTGCGACTCAAACCACCTACACCTGAACACCAGCAAAACCAAGGAGCTGGTGGTGGATTTTAGGAGGCCCAGACCCCTCATAGACCCTGTGATCATCAGAGGTGAATGAGTGCAGAGGGTGCAGACCTATAAATACCTGGGAGTGCAGCTGGATGATAAACTGGACTGGACTGCCAATACTGATGCTCTGTGTAAGAAAGGACAGAGCCGACTATACTTCCTTAGAAGGCTGGCGTCCTTCAACATCTGCAATAAGATGCTGCAGATGTTCTATCAGACGGTTGTGGCGAGCACCCTCTTCTACGCGGTGGTGTGCTGGGGAGGCAGCATTAAGAAGAAAGATGCCTCACGCCTGGACAAACTGGTGAGGAAGGCAGGCTCTATTGTTGGCATGGAGCTAGACAGTTTGACATCTGTGGCAGAGCGACGGGCGCTGAGCAGACTCCTGTCAATTATGGAGAATCCACTGCATCCACTAAGCAGTGTCATCTCTAGACAGAGGAGCAGCTTCAGTGACAGACTGCTGTCACCGTCCTGCTCCACTGACAGACTGAGGAGATCGTTCCTCCCCCAAACTATGTGACTCTTCAATTCCACCCGGGGGGGGGGTAAACGTTAACATTATATAAAGTTATTGTCTGTTTTTACCTGCATTATTATCAATCTTTAATTTAATATTGTTTTTTGTATCAGTAAGGTGCTGCCGGAGTATGTGAATTTCCCCTTGGGATTAATAAAGTATCTATCTATCCCCCAAACTATGCGACTCTTCAATTCCACCCGGGGGGGTAAACATTAACATTTAACATTATACAAAGTTATTGTCTGTTTTTCACCTGCATTATTATCATTCTTTAATTTAATATTATTTATTGTATCAGTATGCTGCTGCTGGAGAATGTGAATTTCCCATTGGGATTAATAAAGTATCTATCTATCTATCTATCTATATATATTGTCAAAAACGTTTACATGGCAAGCAGCTAACAGGCCTGAATGAGAGTAATCCCATGTCAGACCAAGGGGTAGCGTAGTGCACTAACTGTTTCTCTCACTTCTCTTCAGACCAGTTACAGGAAATTCCGCCTGGCCCTGATGATGTCACTTCTGGTCCTACAGATGACGCCACCTCTGGTTCCAAGCCCAATAATGGCATCACTTCCTCTGCTCTCCTTTAAAGACACCATCTTTGTGCCAGCAAAATCAGTTCTGTTTTGGAATAAAAGTTGTACACAACTGTACACAATTGAAACCAACTTTACAGCCAGGAAACACTATACAGGTGGCTGCCCCAAAACATTTTATGGCACTTGTCTATTCTTGTGACTATATATATACTATATATACATACACAGTACAATCCCTCTTAACTGGCCTCGCATTAACTGGCCGACGGATTAACCAGCCTGTTAAAATAAAATAAAAAAACATTTTTTTAATCTAGAGTTCTTCTTTATATTATATGTATGCACTTCCTTCTTTCCTGGAAGGTGACAGGGCTCCTACTTTCAGAGTGATTTCCGTTTACATATTCCTTTATGAATTTTCCACGGTGCCTTCTTCTTTCTACCTGGCAGGTCCTCTGCTTCTCGGGCTTCGCAACAGGGAAGTCGCTCTACCTGCAGGTGCAGCTGCCTTCCACACTGGTCCGGTAGCCCTCTGATCCTTGGCTACATTGGGCTCCATCAGTCAGGATGCTCACACTGGGGCTAAACCAACCCAAAGCCTCCATGACTGCCGCTGCCTTTCGACGGCCAGTCGTCTTCGATACTGGTCACTCCAGCTCCGTGATCGCTCAGCTGGAGCGACCGCTTTCTTCAGCCCCACCAAGTGTCGCACAAACGTTCATCTGCAGGGGTTCACCTCCCAGCTGCCTGCCTTTGCTCCATCAAATCTGCTCTCGCTCACTCGCTCGCTCTCCTGCACCGGCTTTCCTCTATCTGCTTCCTTCTCCATTAACCTCCCGTTCTTTCCTGTTCTCCCCCTAGCCGCCTCGCGCTTCTATTTATCATGGGGACGGATACAACTACGGATGTGGAAGACTCCTCACCTGTGCACTTAAGCTAGGATCGCCCGCATCACGTAAGCCGCGAGTGCAGCGATTATTTATTTAAAAAGTGGCCTTTTTGACTTGAGCTGTGGACCCGCTACACCACACTGTCCAGTCGTTGTACGAGAAAAAACCCATGTGTAAAATCGTGGATGAAGCCTTGTGGATATGGTTTCTTCAGGAACGTCAAAGAGGTACAGTACATACCTTAGAAATATTTTTCTACATGAAAATAGGTATGCGTTGAATTAACCGGCCAAAACAACAATTGGCCATGGGTCCAGTCCTGAGGAAAACAGGAACAGGCAACAGGAAAAATGTGCTCCAAAATATACAGAGTGACAGTATACGTCATGTAAAGGTCATAATGCAAGATTTACCACATAAACGAAACAAAATAGGTTACTAATTATTTCTTGAAATGGTTTACTTAAATATAAGCTGATTTAAGTATAGAAGATTTTAACAGTGATGATCAAAACTTGTTTTGGACTAAAGCCCCAGTGATACTGAGGCTTGGTGCAGTAGGGATCTCCTGTCCGCGTCATGGTGTACGGCTTGAACCTCCGCCAGTTATTAGAGATGTGGCTAACAATGTCAACTGTCATCTGGGGGGCCCATAGAGGCGGTGCCATGCATAAGGTAAGCCAACGAGGAGAACAGGCACACTCCATCCCCGCTCATCCGCACCACACGGTGAGGGACCATTACTTCATCAATACAGATCCTTTCTTCCTCTGCCATAGTTTTACAGGTTTATTTAAAGAAGTATAAACTTAATAGAAGAAGTTGTGAAGAAAGTATGAAAAAGAATAAAATAAAAAAAAGCATGAAAATCAATTTCCTCAAAAAAAAAAAGTGCTTTACTATACCTTGGAATAACTAAATTATTTTACAAAGATAAAAAAAATGGCAAGTTATAAACGCATTGTGGAAACTCGAAAATATCAAAACAAAACTTGTACTCTTCAGAAAAATTAAAGTATTTTTAATTTACTTTAAATTTATTTTAGAAAGAAATGGGAGTGAATGGGTATAAAAAACTATAAGAAATTTCGCACTTGGACCACAACATTTTTAAAACTGTTTCTTAGTGAACACCTATGGGCCAAGGGTAACCTACATTCCAAATTTCAAGTCCCAAGTCCTCACGGTTCGGGAGATTTCGTGATGAGTGGCATTTGGCTTTTATATATTTTGTTTCTGCTTTTACCGTGTTGAAAATGCAGTGGGATTTCCCTCTTTGTTAAGTTAAAATGTGACATTTTTAAATAATACGCACAATTCTGTGATTCCTGCATTGAAATCCAACCTCTGTTGATATAAATTCTGCACTTACACATGTGAGAATGTGATTATCAATACAGCATTCAGCACAAAAGAATATGACTCATAGCTCATGCTTTTAATTCACTGCCATTACGTTAGTGCAAATGCAATAGAAATCAGACTTTTGTGAATATCGATTCAAATAAAAAGCAATAATACACTACGGGGAACTGTAAATTTATGACTACAATGATACATCCAAAAACACAACAGACACAAACTGTAAAGAAAAAAAAAAGCCTCTATGAAATTGAGAAAATGAAAAAAGGTCACAGAAATCTAAAAGGGAAACTTACCAGGATTACAGTCTGTCAGGAGTGAGCAAATAGACAATAGAACCTTAGAGATGGTCAGAGCGGGACTCCAGTTATCTTTCAGAATATCCAGGCAGATAACGCCCTGACTGTTGATATTGCAGTGATAAATCCTAGTGCGGAAAGTAACCTGCACAGAAAGCCACGAGCAATTAGCAAATGGCGAAAAAACTCAAACTTTCCTTTTTCAAAATGAAAACAACAAGATGTAAAAGAAACCAACACATAATCAAAATGTATGCAGAACACCTTTCATTAGAAGCAATACTGAACAGCGTCAAGTGTCAAATTCAGCTCCCTGTGGGCCACAGCAGCGGACAGTTTTTGATCCAGCCAAGAATTAATTAGTGGCAGGTCCTTCCGTCTCCACACCATGTTTCATTTTTCATTTGTGTCACTTCAGGACTTATCATGGCTTCTGTCTCAATGCTGTTATTCATTATCAAGCCACTTATTTCCGCTACTAAAAACACAGGGACACCTGACATCCCATCATTAACCACAACAGGATGTCAAACCACTTACCTCTACACTTCAAAGACTTAGTCTGCCTTGAATTATTTCAGTAAAATTAAAGATAACATTTTATATTAAGGATTGTCAGGGCATTGAAGATTCACAATCACCTTTACTAGGAGCATTCATGACAGACAGACAGAAACTTTAGCACTCCTGAAGAAAACTGCAGATATGAAAAGGTAGAAATATACATACTATAAGTATCGTCATGATCTGAAGAGTATGTTAACAGAGTATAAATACACATATAATATAACAAGAATTATCCAAATTAAAAAAAGTGCAAAGTGATTAGAATTGCAGATTCTTATCAGTTACAGTTTCCCAGTGCAAGGTGTCAGTCTTTGGTACAATAATAATAATAATTCATTACATTTATATACCCCACACATGGCGTCATTCTGTGTCAAGTCGTCTGCTAGACCAGCTCAATACCATCCAGCACAGAGGGAACAAGACCACCACGGCTAAGGGGTGACTCATTACAGGGTTTGATGGCTGATGGTAGAAATACCTGTTGTGGGGTACAAAATCTGTACATTTTGGTCTATATTTTCAATATATTTTGCTCAAGACAACATTAGATGAACTTAATGACAGAACACATCAAAGCATATCCTCTTCCCAACTGTACCTCACTTTTAAAACAGCTGTTCAGACAAAAAGAGGAAGACATGATGATGCCTCAGGCTATCAATTACTTTATAACCTGAGAAAGGATGGGCATCTGGAACAACAAGATGCTAAATGGGTTTACACCTTGGGAAAGGAAGACATGCTAGTAGGTACTAAGCAACATCAAAAAGTTTTATTGTTTGGGAAAACAGATGAGTAAATTCATTCATCATATTGACAGCCAGCCAATTGGAATATCTATCAATCACATCTTTCGAAACCCCCCGGTAGAATTTTATAATAAATATACCTCATCTGAAGAGCGACATCAGAAGAAGAAGAGAAAAAAACGGAGTCAGAAGTGTGCGAGATCGACATCAGAAGGTGGTGCCGGCAACGTACAACCATTTCCATCTGATCGTCAGCAAAGCACCTCATGAACAACTAGGAGATCAGAAGCCGCCTAGGACATTCATCCTTGTCATCTTTACTTTTTCGTAAGCTTTTTCTGGTTACTGGTATTATTATTCATGTAATAAATACCATACTGCTTTTATCTTTCTATACTTTGTCTTCATATCTAGAGTGATTGAGGTAATAAGTTAGATTTCTTTGAGCTCCTGGTGCAGCCGGAGGTTTGCCATACGCTCTGTTCTGTGAGGTTTAAGGCTGCAGGTGTGAGCTCCACCCAATAGTAGGGAACAGTACATAAAGTAAGGCATTCCTGGCTGATAAATGGCCTATAGTCAAGGATGTTGAGCCTTTGTATGTATGAATATATTCTTTAAGACCAAAAGTAATATTTAGGTCTGAGATATATTTAAAACATCATTATGTTGTTTGTGTAGATAATATATACTCGCGTATAAGTTGGGTCTTGAAAACCGAAAAATTGATCATAAAATCAGACCCTGACTTATATGCCCATTCAAAAATGTTTGTTTTTTTTTTTTTTTACATCTTCTTGCCTCCTCCAATCTCGCATCAACGTTTCAAGTGTCGAGTGCTGACTGTGAACGCAGTTTCAGTCTCATGAATGCCACTGAGAAAAAAATCTCGTAACCGACTCAAGGCAGAACATTTGGACATGCGGATATGCATAAAGTCATATCAAAACTCTGGACGAAAAGTCAATTTGGATCATGTTGGTGTGCGCACAAGGACAGGCATCAAAAACTGTAACGGTATAAGTTGTAACTCATTATCCATCCATATCTGAAATTTTGGTGTTAATTAATCTAGCCTCATATAGCTGTGTGTTTCTGAAAAACGTTACATTTTCAGTGCTTTTCTCGCTGTTAAAAATTTCAATATAAAAATGACATTAATAGAAAGCACAGCACCGTGTATAAATGAAAATCAGTTTCATAACCCGCACAGCTCCCTTGCATTACTGAGCAGGTATGTAGGTGTTCCGTAATCACAGGAAAAAAATTAGAGGGAACGTTGGTGGGGACGCGTTTCATCTGCAGGGGATGGGAATCTGCTTAAGACTGATAGAGGAATGGATGGAACTAAATACAAGGAAACAGTGGAAGAGAAGCTGAAAAACTGAGGCTTGGAAGAAGGGTCTCTGTCGAGCAGACCAACAACCCAAAGCACAAGGCCAAAGCAAAAGTGGAGCAGCCTCAAAAGAACCAAAATAAAAAAAGGGTTAATAGCCTACTTAAAGCCCTGATCTCAAATTCACTGACAATCTGTGGCACACTGTGTACTCCAGAGGTGCCATCTGACCAACCTGAATGATCTGCAGAAAAATATCAGGAAGAAGGGGACAAAGTCACTGAGCCAAGCTGGGTCAGACTTAAGGATGTCACTGCAGTGAAGCGGGTCGCTAATAAATACTGACTTGTGAGGTTTTAATAATTGGGCATAGAGAGATTTTCAAGGTTTTATTTTTTAGAAATAAGTTTGATAATAATTTATCTACTTTGGCTTTAAAAATAAACTGAACACTTAAGTTGTCAATGAAAATACTTAAATGGAGGAGTGTGGGTGTGTGTTTTGAATTCCAGAAAATGGTGCGGCCTACTTTTGCAAGATGTTATATACCAGTAACGGCACACTGCACAATAACGAGCAATAAATACTTCACTTGAGCATTCATAGTTTTCATTCCCTTTCTCTGTATGTTTAGCATTCGTTTGTTCAGAGGTTGATGTGCTTGCTGCTTCCTGAGCAGCTCTTCTTTTCGCCACCTTAGCGGCCCGCTTCTTCTCTTCTTTTGTTGGCACCTTTTTAGGTTAAACCTATTTAAGTCAGTGTTTGTGTTGCAATTACTCAGTACGTTTACCTTAATTTTTCACTTAAGCTGGCACTTAAGTCTTCAATCTGCCTCAAGAAAGATTTAAGATATGAAGGGGTAGGGGAAGTGACGGCGAAGGTGGTAGGGAATGAGAACGGCGCCCGTAAGCATGCACCACACGGCCGCTGCCAAGAGTTGATTCTACAATAAAATAAAATAAAAATAAAAAGAGGAATAACCTTGGAGGTCAATCATCACCCCAAAAGCAGACAGTAGATGTCACGTAGTATATGTGCAACAGATTTCAGGTCAATAGGTCAAACGGTTTGTGAGCTACAGGCAATTTAAAATCCTAGACAGACAGACAGCCACGGTAGCATATTATATAGAAAGATATCTCTAAACAATTACTAATAACAGTTTGGATTTACTTTTTGCATTGCCTACCTTTGGTGGTTTAAAAGGATAATCCGATGAAAATGTGATGTCCAAAAAGAAAACTCCTCCTTCATAGACAGAACCTGGAGGGCCCAGGATGGTTGACCTCCATTCGTAAATGTTGTCACCTTTCGGCCCAGCACTGAAAAGACATAAAATACATTTTGTGAGTTCCGGTAGCATATCAATGGAATCAAAAAAGAACATAAACACAGCGTGTTCAAAGCGTTTTGGCTAACAAAGGCAAATTTAAAAGTTGGTATCTCCTTCACACAACAGCCATGAAACCACCTCTTCCAAGAACCAACACCCCCTCCTAAAGAACCTCGATTCCTCGGGCACATACAGAGCGAGAAAACGACAGTGGGTCTGAAATCAATATCCTTATATTATTCCACTTGTGTCTGTCCGTGCTCGATATAAACAATGGTTGTCATTGTTTATATCCCTCCACAACAATAGTAAGGAATCCGTGTTCCTGGCAGATTTTGGTCTTAGACTTATCTTCAAGTCTTCAATTCTTTTCAGTTATCGACTGTGGTATTAGATAGTTTATTTGATGCATACTTTGTTACTCACTGAAGCTGCATTATGACGCTCCTATTTTACATCTCCTCGTTCCTTCACTTCAACATAAGCCTCCCGATAAAACGAAAAGGTGCATACAGCGTAGATGCGACCAACAGAAACGGTCTCGCCGGCCTACACAAACACACCAACACACAGAAGCAGAAACATCGACATCATGCCAGACCAGCCACCACAGGCAAGGTGCCTTAGAACAGTGGTTCTCAAACTGTGAGGCGTGCCCCCCTAGCGAATGTTGCCATATGTGGCGTAATTTCGCTATTCGTAGGAAAATTTTAAACTTGTAGCGGTGTATCAGCAGCAAAAAATATAGGAATAAATTTTATTAGGGTTTCAAAAAAACGTTGGGGGGGGGGGGGCGCGATTAAAACGGTTATGAAAACTCAGGTCGCAAATACTTAAAGGTTGAGAAACGCTGCCTTAGAACAACAAAGACAACGTATGACAAACCACTGAGCGGCATTATCCGAAGATCAGTGGCAGCAAGCCTCGCACGCAGACAGTGACGAAAAATTAATTACCGTATATACTCACGTATAAGTTGGGTCTTGAAACCTGAAAAATCGATCATAAAATCAGACCCCGACTTATACGCCCGTTCAAAAATGCGACGCTTACATTTTTTTTTTTTTTTTTTTACATCTTCTTGCCTCCTCCAATCTCACATCAGTTTCTCAGGTGCATCGAATTTTGTTGCAGCAGAGCAGTTACCAATTTCTTTCGCTACTTCAACGATGTTTAATTTAAAACCAGCTTCATATTTTCTTCTGATCGAATGCTCCATCATAGATAAGGGATGCTCCTACGATAAAGGTGTATGAGGGTGTGAAATACAAAAAACACAAATCAGTGCAAACGTTGCCTCGGAATAGTTTGGGTATTACTGTGTGGTCACGTAGGCACAATACATAGAATAAAAAGGCCGTGTGCTCTATGGTTACTTTCTCAGGTGGGTGTTAGCATATCGTAATCTCTTGGACTAATAGCATGAGTTTTCCACATTTGAATTACATGACCGACATAATAAATTACCAGAAATTATACATTAAAATCAAGTCCCGATTTATCTGCAGGAGAACTTAAACACGAGTATATACGGTGCACACATAACCTTTCTAAAGAGCAGCAGCAAACTGCTAGACAACAAGAAACATTACGATGGAAAACTACAGGGATTCCATAACCCGGACAACTCAAAACAAGATATTCCCTTTAAACAGGGCTATTCAAAATGAAAGAGCAGATTTCAAAAATGTATTTCAAACAAACTGTATAAGACAGAAACACACTATGCGACTCTTCAATTCCACCGGGGGGGGGTAAACGTTAACATTATACAAAGTTACCGTCTGTTATACCTGCATTGTTATTACTCTTTAATTTAATATTGTTTTCTTTATCAGTATGCTGCTGCTGGAGTATGTGAATTTCCCCTTGGGATTAATAAAGTATCTATCTATCTATCACTGGATAGAGGACAGTTTAAAAGTCCGCCTAAAAGTATCAGTGAATGCTACCGAGCGCTGTTTCTCACTTATAGTAAAATGGAGACAACTCCACATAAGAGAAATCATTTTGCGTGCTGCAGTTTGCGAAGTGCGAATCCATTGTTCAAGTGCAACGTAAATTCCGCCAACGGTTCAACAAACAGCTGCCTCTTCATAATTTACAAGTGGCATAAAAAAGTTCCCCAACTTCCAGAAGATTCTAATGACTTCATTTTCATGCAAGATGGTGCCCTGCCTCATTTCCACTTGGAGGTCCGGCGTTACCTGAACCAGTTACAGGACAATGGATTGGAAGAGGTAGACAACAAGATCTTGCTCCTCGTCTATGGCCTCCAGACGTTACTCCCTGCAATTTTTTATCTATGGGGGTACCTTAAAGAAAGTGTGCTTGTTCCACCTATGCCTGCTAATCTTCACGATTTGCGACATCGAATTGAGGAAGCTGTGAATTCAGTAACTAGGGACCAGATGACTCGTGTGTGGCAAGAAATGGTCTACCATTTTTCGATGTTTGTTGCGCTACACATGGTACTCATGTTGAGGGCATGCAATCTCAAGGACCATAGGACCAAACTTTGAACTGTCCTCTGTCCAGTGAAGTGTGGAATGTGTTTCTGTCTTCTACAGTTTGTTTGAAATACATGTTTGAAATCTGCTCTTTCATTTTGAATAGCCCTATATTATGGCGTAGACAATTCCCCGTTCGTTAAGCATATCGGACAAACGTTTAGTAATGTCAGAGTTTATTTGCCAGGCCCTGTTTTTACCCATGGCCAGTTGTATCCTATATTTTCCAGAGTTACATCGACACCCGGGTTAAACATTCAGGTACTTGTGGGTTATACACAGGGGAATATTTTCGCAGCCAATAACGTTTATGCAACAAATTGCATTTTCTGACAATTATTATGACCTGATGGCCACAATTCACACATACTGACTTACTTGTGCCCTGCGTCTCCCTTCTTATCCAATGTGTTCTGTCAACCCGTTCATGTTACTCTTTGTATTGTTGTTGCTCTTGTAAGTGGCTATAATAACATCCCATATTAATCATGTGACTATTCTAATATGGAGTCCTCTCACAAGTCACAACTTATTAAAATAACCTCCTTTCTTACTGTAACGTGTCGTCATCGTTTCATTAACGCTTTTATTCTTTTATAATTTTCACAAGCATGATTTGCTAGTTATAAATAAAACCCCCTCCACACTGCTGCTCATTCGTGTCTCGGGTCCTCTGTGCATGGAGTTTGCATGTTCTCCCCGTGTCTGCTTGGGTTTCCTCCCACAGTCCAAAGACATGCAGGTTAGGTGAACTGGCGATCAATCCCAAATTGTCTTTCGTGTAGGGCTGGTGTGTGTGCCCAGTGATGGACTGGCGCCATGTCCAGGGTTTGTTTCTGCCTTGTGCCCGATGCTAGCCGGGATAGGCTCCAGCAGACCCTCACGACCCTGTTCAGTACTGTTACAACAATAATAAACTCATCCCTTGACACTGGCTCTGTGTCGCTCACTTTTAAAATCGCTTCTGTAACCCCAGTGTTAAAAAAGGTCTGGTCTTGATGCTGACAATCTTATCAATTTTCGGCCAGTTACCTTTTCTGTCAAAAGTTCTTAAGCATGTTGTAGCCTAGCATCTCACCAATTACCTAACTTCTAATAATTTGAAGGAACCCTTTCAGTCTGGTTTCAGGGCGCGGCACAGCTGTGAAACTGCTCTGCTACGGGTAACCAATGATTTGCTTATGGCAGCAGACTCTGGACAAACCAGCATATTAATTCTGTTAGACCTCAGTGCAGCATTTGACACTCAGGTCAGATATGACATCCTACTGTCCAGAATGGAGAACATGCTGGGTATCTCTGGTACTGCCTTCCAGTGTTTCAAGTCCTATCTGACTGATAGGCAAGAGTTTGTTAGTCTTGGCAACAGCAGGTCCAGCTCAGCGCCAGTCGCACAATGAGTCCCTCAGGGCCCTGTCCTCGGCCCTGTTCTCTTTTGTATTTATATGATTCCCATTGGCCATATTATTCGTAGCTTTGGACTGGGTTATCATTTTTATGCAGAAGATACTCAACTCTACATCAATGTTAAAAGTGGAACTTCATCAGAGCTTTCTCAGCTCACAAACTGCCTTAGTAAAATTAATACCTGGATGAAACAGAACTCCTAAAAATTAAATTGTAACAAATTTGAACTCCTGCAAATTGGGACTAAAGTGCAACTTAATAAAATGAGCTCCTTCCCAGTCCATCTTGGCGGTGATCTCATCAGACCCGCTTCTAATGCAAAGAACCTTGGTGTTATTTTTGATTCCTCCCTTTCTTATTCCGCCCACGTAAATCACATTAAGAAACTTTCTTACTTTCACCTCCGTAACATATCCTGTGTTCGCTCCTTCCTCTCCTTTTCTAACACTGAGAAACTTGTCCCTGCTTTTATCACGTCCCGCATCGATTATTGTAACTCGCTGCTGGCAGGTGCCCCTTCTAAACTTATATCACACCTCCAGCTTATTCAAAACTTGACTGCAAGAGTCCTTACTCGAACCAGCAGCAGCGAGCACATTACACCCATCCTGCTCTGTCTTCACTGGCTCCCCGTGTCTTACAGGATTGAATATAAAATCCTACTAATAACCTATAAAGCCTTAAATAAGTTACGCCAAACTACATCAGTGACCTTCTTCATTACTACGTGCCTGTCTGCCCACTAAGGTCCTCCGATTCTGGAAATCTTGTTGTGCCCCCCATTAATCTACACTCCATGGGTGACATCAGGGCCTTCAGATGTATAGCACCCAGACTCGGGAATGACCTACCGAAATGAATCAGGTCAGCTGACTCCATGAATTCTTTTAAACAACTCCAAACTCATCTGTTCAGGAAGGCTTTTACAGTTGTGCTTGAAAGTGTGTGAACCCTTTAGAATTTTCTATATTTCTGCATAAATATGACCTAAAACATCATCAGATTTTCACTCAAGTCCTCAAAGTAGATAAAGAGAAACCAGTTAAACAAATGAGACAAAAATATTATACTTGGTCATTTATTTATTGAGGAAAATGATCGAATATTACATATTTGTGAGTGGCAAAAGTATGTGAAGCTCTAGGATTAGCAGTTAGTTTGAAGGTAAAGTTCGACTCCGGTGTTTTCAATCAATGGGATGACAATCAGGTGTGAGTGGGCACCCTGAGTTTTGATCGATCAAAGTCTGCTCTTCACAACACATGTTTGTGGAAGTGTATCATGGCACGAACAAAGGAGATTTCTGAGGACCTCACAAAAAGAGTTGTTGATGCTCATCAGGCTGGAAAAGGTTACAAAACTAAGGAGTTTGGACTCCACCAATCCACAGTCAGACAGATTGTGTACAAATGGAGGAAATTCAAGACCATTGTTACCCTCCCCAGGAGTGGTCGACCAACAAAGATCACTCCAAGAGCAAGGCGTGTAATAGTCGGCGAGGTCACAAAGGACCCCAGGGTAACTTCTAAGCAACTGAAGGCCTCTCTCACATTGGCTAATGTTCATGTTCATGAGTCCACCATCAGGAGAACACTCAACAACAATGGTGTGCATGGCAGGGTTGCAAGGAGAACGCCACTGCTCTCCAAAAAAAAACATTGCTGCTCATCTGCAGTTTGCTAAAGATCACGTGGACAAACCAGAAGGATATTGGAAGAATGTTTTTGTGGACGGATGAGACCAAAATAGAACTTTTTGGTTTAAATGAAAAGCGTTCTGTTTGGAGAAAGAAGAACACTGCATTCCAGCATAAGAACCTTATCATCCCATCTGTGAAACATGGTGGTGGTAGTATCATGGTTTGGGCCTATTTTGCTGCATCTGGGCCAGGACAGCTTGCCTTCATTGATGGAACAATGAATTCTGAATTATATCAGAGAATTCTAAAGGAAAATGTCAGGACATCTGTCCATGAACTGAATCTCAAGAGAAGGTATGTCATGCAGCAAGACAACAATCCTAAGCACACAAGTCGTTCTACCAAAGAATGGTTAAAGAAGAATAAAGTGAATGTTTTGGAATGGCCAAGTCAAAGTCCTGACCTTAATCCAATCGAAATGTTGTGGAAGGACCTGAAGTGAGCAGTTAATGTGAGGAAACCCACCAACATCCCAGAGTTGAAGCTGTTCTGGACGGAGGAATGGGAGAAAATTCCTCCAAGCCGGTGTGCAGGACTGATCAATAGTCACTGGAAACGTTTAGTTGTAGTTATTACTGCAAAGGGAGGTCACACCAGATACTGAAAGCAAAGGTTCACATACTTTTGCCACTCACATAAGTAATATTCGATCATTTTCCTTAATAAATAAATGACCAAGTATAATATTTTTGTCTCATTTGTTTAACTGGTTTCTCTCTCTCTACTTTTAGGACTTAAGTGAAAATCTGATGATGTTTTAGGTCATACTTATGCAGAAATATAGAAAATTCTAAAGGGTTCACACACTTTCAAGCACAACTGTAGCTCTACCTGACTTTATTACCCTTCTCTCAGTTTACCTCCATGTCAAGATGCTCATGTAACCTGTATGTGTGTGTACTATGCCATCAATTATGTTGTCTGTTAGGCTTTTTCTCTGAATTTAATGTCTTAATCTTCTTTATTTATTTATCTGGTTTATACAATGCTATATACTGTATGCCGTTCTTTCTTAAACTCTGTGAAGTGCCTTGAGTATGGGAAAGGCGCTATATAAATAAAATGTATTATTATTATTAAGCGGGTTAGAAAATGACTGACTGACATCCTCCTTATTCACCTATATTACAGTTTTCCTCACCGTCTGTGTTAAAGATCTCAGGAGGTACCCGGTGGAGCCCATACAAGTCATTATTGCCTTGCACTTGCGCCAACAGCTGTTCAAACAGTCAGTAAAATTCAGGAAGATGCAAATGTGCAGGACAGTTTCATTGAACGTATTTTTGATATCTCAGATTCACTCCACTATTCAAAATGCTGCCTTTAAAAGGACACAGGCCCTCTCAGAGGTCTGATATACAATAATGTCTTAAAAATCCGTGCAGGACGCCATGTCCTCCAGTGACATCTGCTCGCCAAGCACATTGCTGAGCAACCGTGAAAGAGGAAAAGCAAATAAGAGGAAAGGTCAAATTCCACAGGTGTTGAGCATGGCAGGCTGCCACTGTGACAGGGGGCACAAAATGAAGCGAGCGAGCCTAGAAGATGGCACCAGATGTCTGCTGTATGTGCTGAATGGCTGATCATATCATTAGTAACAGATTCTTTGCTCAATAAGATGTCAATCTGTGACTTTCTCACTAGAACAGGACATGAACCTTGGGCAGCATCCCCTCTCTCTGTCCTGAGTATTGAGCTGCTTAGATGACACAATTTTAGAAGAGGGTCGCATCAGGCTCTTTCCAAGAATGGCTGGTGGTTTCGGAGTTGTCTCGGCTTTCTTCTTGTTTGAGCTTTTTTTCTTTTCTTTTTTTTTTACCCATGATGCATTCCTGACATGCTTGGTGTCCACTTTTGTGTCGAAAGCCTCTTAAACGTTCATTTCAGACACACATACACACACCTGAAAGCCATGGTCTACATCGGTGAAGTAGATACTGACCTAACTGTCGTTTATGTGGGAAAGTTGGGTGGGATATGCAGTGTTTGAGTTTTATGTAAGTTTTAAGTATCAAAGAAACTTGTAAAAAGTGACTTGTGTCAGAAAGAGTCCTTTCCGTCCTTCACCTTCAATGGTGGACAATTCTTATGTACGGACACAAACTAGATGGAGAATATGACCTCTTGAGGAAGACCTTATGTGATCTCACTCCCTTTCTGGATCGGGTTTTCCAAACTGAATGTTTTGAGGATGTGTAGAAATGTGAAAAACAGCAGCCCATGCCGCCCACTGGAACAAAATGTGACCACTACTATCTTCGAAGTGGCATAATGGCAGATGGTCCTCCAAGGGATTTAGACTCAGGCATATATGCTGCAGATGAAGAGTAATGTACAGTTCATATTATACAGGAGGAGGTGTTGGCAAGGCCAGCAGGGTGCACTTACCCTGTGACCTAAATGTGGATGCCAATGGCCCAAGTACAGTGACAGATACACAGAGCTATGAAAATGGTGCCGTCCATGCACTGAACGTACCTGTTTTTTAACCCCGGGTCCATTGTAAAAAATTGTAACAAATTAAATATGAGAGCAAGGGTTTTAATTTATTATATATATAAAAAAAGACTTCATCTTCTGGCAGTCATCTGGCTGTAAAAATGGCCCCGTCCTTCAGATGAGATGTAAAATTGAGGTCCTGACTCTCTGTGGTCATTGAAGATCCCTAGGCATCCCTCATAATGAGTAGGGTGTACCCCAATGTCCTGGCTAAACTGCCCACCACGGCCTGGTCATTCTGACCTCCTAATTATCCCCGGTCTCTAATCAGCCTCTCACCACTTCATCACCTACTAGGTAATGTGTGGCGAGCATACTGATGCAAAAATGTCTGCCATCACATCGGCCAGGAGAAAGCTGCACATTGGTGGTGGTTGAAGTGGCTCCCCATGCACTTTTTATAAAGTTCTTTGAGTAGTGAGAAAAGGCACTCTATAAATGTAAACAATTACTACTAATTCTTCTTCTTTCGGCTGCTCCATTAGGGGTCGCCACAGTGGATCTTCTTTTTCCATCTCTTCCTGTTCTTGTCACCTTGCTCTGTCACACCCATCACCTGCATGTCCTCTCTCAGCACATCCATAAACCTTTTCTTAGGCCTTCCTCTGTTCCTCTTTCCTGGCAGCTCTACCTTAGCACCCTTCTCTCTCCTCCCCACATGTCCAAACCAACACAATCTCACCTCTCTGACATTGTCTCCCAACCGTCCAACTTGATCTGACCCTCTAATGACCTCCTTTCTATTCCTGTCTATCCTCGTCACACCCAGTGTAAATCTTTACCTCTTTACCTTTGCTACCTCCACCTCAAAGAATTACTACTATTATTATTAATATTGAGCCATTGAGAGGACCTCGGGAGTCCTGCATGCAGTCCTGGTCACCCCGCTCCATAAAAGGCATAGTAGCTTGAAAAGCTGTGCAGGTGAACAACCAGGAGCATTCCAGGAGTTCAAGGGCATGGCCTCCTCAGAGAGGATCAGGGAATTAAAACTCTTCAGAGCAGAAAGGCCTCACGGGGACTTATTCCAAGTTTTCAAAATTTGAAAAGGATCAACCCGAGGCTTTTCAAATGGTGAAGCACATCCTTAAGGACACACACTGGAGACTAAGGAGGCCAGGAAATGCTTCAATGGAAAAAAGGTCACTGAGAAATGACAAGAAAATGATCAAGTCGTGGAGCTGAGGAAAGCTTGGAAACTTCTAAAAAGTACCTGGATGAGACCCCTGGGCTACTGAGATAAGAGCTGAATAGATGAGCAACACTTGACCTGAACAGTCTCCTCTTGCTTGTTCTTTTACACTTACAGTAGGTATGATATTTATTTCAACCCAATAGAAGTAGTTTAGGAGGTTGTTCTGAGCTTGAAAGTACAAAATTACATGAAAGACTTGGGGGTCCCCATGATGTCATCACAGCGCACAACTACTGTAGAATCCATTTAAAGTACTTGGGTTGGGCCATCAAAGGAAACAAATGCATGTTATTCAAATGCCTAACAACCAGAAATATCTTAAAAGACGGAAAACCGCAGAAATGAAATCAATCTGCTTGCCACCTTATCCCTGCCCCACTCTACTGATTAAGGCTTGTACTGATAAAGTGAGAAATGGGGGCAGAAAGTTTATCAACTGTAGTTTCTGCACCTGTGTTGTTCCAAGGGCTTTAAAAACTGCTGCTGCAACCCGTGTCTTAAAAAAACCTGGCTTAGATCCATTACACCTAAAATTTTATCACCCAATCTCTAATCTTCCATTTATGACTAAGATCTTAGAAAAGGTTGTTGCTGCTCAACTCAATGATTATTTAAACTTGCATAACCTGCTTGAGCCTTTAGAATCGAGATTCAGAGCCCTGCATAGCACAGAAACTGCTTTACTTAAGGTGACCAATGTCTTGCTTATAACCGCAGATTCTGGGATGGCTGCTCTTCATGTTCTCCTTAACTTTTGATACAGTTAACCAGGACATCTTACTGTCCAGACTTTCAGCTATTGGTATCTCTGGTGCTGCTCCTTCTTGGTTCACATCGCTTTACGGAAATTTCGCCCCTCACGTTTCGCCCCCACTACATTTCACCTCCATGATATTTCACCCCCACCCCAGTAACTTCTAATACCCACACCCAGACGTTTTGAGTGTTGGAAGTTTCTAGAAAAAACAAAGTGAATAATCATTTTTAGCATTTTAAAACTAACTTTCCTATTTTAAACATTTTTGTAGCAAAATGATACAAAAGTTAGCAATAGTGCATCAGTTAACACTAGAATTACCAGAGCCTACGAAAAAACTCGCAGATCTGTCCCAACCTTAAATGGCTTTGCACCTTTCCATCAGCATCTTTTGTCCTGTAAATGTGTTGATAACAGCAAGCAGCCTGCTATCACATCCCCCACCGCCCCACAGTTTTCTCAGCTCAAGTCTGTTTACCTGCATGTCAGTTGCTTGGATTTGTATAGAGTGAGAAGTCAAGCAAAATGACACCTTTTATAAATACTAAATCGTTATTTGGAACACATGCATTTCATGTGTGTTCCGTTTCTACAACGATCTATGTAAACACATCGTTAAAACAGAAACGTTTTTCATGTGTTAGTAATAATTGACAAAATGTTGACAAACTGAATACAAGTGTCATACATTTACACCGGCTGTTATAGACTGAAATCAAATGTATGTTTTGATTCTAAAATAGTAAGAATATGAGCTGCTCACTACTCAAAACAGACTTGTCTGGGGTCGAACCTGTGAAGTTTTGATTACTAGTCAACAGTTGATACCGTTGCGCCACAGAAGCAGTCGTAGCAAATGCATGTCAATGTCGCACCCTAACGCGGGTTCTTTTTCTGCAGTTATATCCTTAAATAGAAGCGCACTTGTTCTGTTCGAGGAAAAATCTATTATTCACTTCAAACTCCTGTTAAAAACACATCTCTTCAATGAGTAGTATTTGTTTTCTTGTATGTAACTTCTACTGTCTTGTTAATGTGTTTTTGTTGAATTGTAAAGTGTCCTTAAGTGTTTGAAAGGCGCTACATATATAAAACATATTATTATTAAATGTTGCCTCCTTAACCATCTCTTTTGATTTTTTCAGCTTTGGAGGAGTAACGGCCACCTACTTCTTCTTCTATTAGATCCACAACTGAAACAGCCCTTCTCATCAGCTCCATTCACATCATGGGAGGTTACAGCTCCTCCATACGCGCTTTGAAGACCTTATCTAGAACATTGTGTACAGTTTTGGCCTCGACATTCCACCAAAGTGCTGCCAAAACTCCAGAGATGAGTGAGATGAGACGACCTTGAATGAGGGAAATCATCTCATTTAAACAAAAGGAGATTAACATGGGCCAGGAAATAGACAGCCACAGTCTGCAAAGGAATTAGGAGGGTCGACGCCAACCTGTTACTTGACAAAACGTCCTGAGAAAATCAAAGGAGCTCGGCTGGACTGCATGGCATATTCTCCTCCCAACATTTATGTTAACTTTAAAATTGTTGGAAAAAAAGCAGATGGGAGAAAACAGCAAACAGGATGGATAAGTAGCATCAAAAAGCGTAAATGAAATGTGAAAAACTGAAAGACGCTATCAAGAGAAAACGCTAATAAGATAAAGGCCTGTAGGTCTCACGCAGATAGAAACGAAAAAAGCTCGAGACACCTTCGTTTCAAATCAATCACCTTGTGCGTGACACAAGACAAAGGGAGCTTCAATGCAGCACAGATGGAACAGCACAAGACTGCCATAAACATTTAATAAGTCAGGACAATTTCAAGTAATAAAGGCAGCGGGAGTTTTTTTTTTTTAATGCTTGGCAAAGTGCTTTTCAAGAACAGAAATTAAAGAAAGCTTTAAAAAAAAAAAAAAATTTGAGTTTCAAGAAGAAAATGCTTTATTCTGAGATTTGAATGCATAATGGGAGGAAACTCCCTTTGTGGATCTCCGATTCTCATGGGGGACAGCTAAAGGGCTCAAGTGACTGCAATTCCACTGCCACTCCAGGGGTTGGCGCTGTCAAAACTGAAAGTATATGTCATGAGAAGGACTAAGGGCTCGTTTATACTGAGCATACGTACACACATCATGGCTGCCACGCGTTCCCAGCGTTCATTTGACGCGTGCCCTGAGCAGGTCCTCAGAAATTAACGTGACGCATATGCGAGTTACAGTCCCAGCAAAAAGTCGGAGGGCGCAGTGTGATAAAAGTTGGAATGTGACGTCAGCGTCTCTCTGTTTACTATTGATATGCGACAGAAAATGGCTTTGAGGATCCTCCGGGATCAAGGCGCGCACTTCGATGTTTGATGAATGGTTTGATGTGGTAAAGCAAAATGCCAACATACAGATGCATCATTGGTGCTTTTATATTTAAGCGTCGCATATTCCCGATCGTAATGACAAGATACATTTCAAAAGTCTCAAATACCATCTTTTGTGCCATCTTTTTTTTTTTTTTTTTTTGCAACTTCACAACAGCAACATAACATACAGCGCTGTATTTGAGCCACAGAGAAAAAAAATTAAGGACATGGTGAAAACGTGTATTTCGGCTTTAATCTCGGAATGTCCACTTTAACCTCGTAGTTTACTTCATCATTAAAGCAGACCGTCGTAAATGTCATCCCAGTTTTTAATTGCTATGAGCTTCTTGGACCTGACAGCAGCAGCAAGCAGCAATAGATCACCACACAGAACACATTAAATGTATGATATTCCAAATCTCTGCACATTTAAAATCTTTAGATTTCTACGTGATCTCACTTTCATGATGAAATGCATTAAAGTATGCATGTTACATTTTAAAGATAAATCGTTAATCTCTTTTAAATAATGAATACTGTTAATAATTACACACAAGGGGGAGAGACGGTGTAATGGAGCGGTAGCACTGCTGTTTCGCAGGGAGTCACGTTGCTGGTATTCCCTGCCTGGAGTTTCCTTCCAAAGATATACAGTTTTGGTGACGCTAAAATGATACTTGTGTGTGTGTGTGTGTGTTTGTATTCACCTTGCAATGAGCTGATGCCCCGTCTAGGGATTGTTTCTGCCTCATGCCCAATGCTAGCTGGAAAGGACACATCCCTGGATTGATGGATTCAATCATTAAACATCCTTTACAGAGATACTGCAGTAAGGTGTCATCAGAATTTAATGGCTGTTTCAGGCAATTCACAACACAGCGAAGCCGAACCTGTTCTCACCATGATATCATCTCGCAATGCCACCTGGTGGATTCTTCCAGATTTACATAAAGTACATGCACAAGCATAAACAGTAAAACGCTTGCGTAGCAGGAGCGTTCACTGCAGCAAGCGTTGGGTCGCATCGCGTGAAGTATAAACCTGGCCTTAGGAGTCGTACAAGACTCAACACTATCAACTGCCAGACTATCAACTGCTAACAAAATGTCAGGTTATATAGCGCCTTGATGTGTGGAGTACAAGTCACAGGAGGTTCTGCTCAAGCTTTATAACACACTGGTGAGGCCTCATCTGGAGTCCTGGGTGCAGTTTGGGTCTCCAGGCTACAAAAAGGACATAACAGCACTAGAGAAGGTCCAGAGAAGAGCGACTAGGCTGAATTGGGGACTTGGACAGCATAAAGGTTTGGGCAGATTTGTGAACGATGAAATTTAATGTCAGTAAATGTAAAGTATTACATGTAGGAAGAAAAAATGAAGTTTGAATACACAATGGGAAGTCTGAAAATCAAAGTCCACCTTATGAGAAGGATTTAGGAGTCTTAGAGGACTTGACACAATCAACTGCCAGACAAGCCATTAAGAAGGCTAACAGAATGTCAGCTTATATAGCGCCTTGATGTGTGGAGTACAAGTCACAGGAGGTTCTGCTCAACCTTTATAACACACTGGTGAGGCCTCATCTGGAGTCCTGTGTTCAGTTTTGGTCTCCAGGCTACAAAAAGGACATAACAGCACAAGAGAAAGTCCAGAGAAGAGCAACTAGGCAGTTTCAGGGCTACTGAGGATGAGTTACAAGGAATGATTAAAAGAGCTGAGCCTTTACAGTTTAAGCAAAAGAATATTAAGAGGTGACCTGACTGAAGTGTTTAAAACTATGAGGGGAATCCGTCCAGAGGATTGAGACTGCTTACCTTTTCAGGTTATTCACTGGACTTGAACTGTCTACATTTCATTAAAAAGTGGAAAAATACGGATGCTCTAAAACTTCTAACCAGTAGTGTATATGAGTATGTAAATATATGTATCATATATAAGTCCATCATACATAATCCTATATGAATCAAACATAATCAAATGAAGTCCAACCAGTGCAGCAACAGCAACGCTCACATATATGAAAGCAAAGGTCTGCGATACAGTTTGCATATTTGTAGGCAGAGATCCATAAAGGGAGATAATGAGTCATGTATCTTAAAATAAAATTAAAATAAATAAAATAATAATTACTTATACAGTGGAACCTCGGGTCACGAACGTCTCGGACCACGTACAAATCGGGTTACGATCGAAAATGTTCGGCAAACTTTTGTATCTGTTCACAACCGCACACTCGGGTGACGAACAAGCCAGTTTCCCTTCCGGTTCGTACACGCCGATGATTACCACACGTGTTCAGTCTCTCCCTGTGCAGTGAGCGAGTGAGAGAGCGCGAGAATGTGAGCAAGCAAGCGAGAGAGAGAGAGCCCAAGAAGGGGTGTTTTGGCTGACACTCAGTGGGGCAGAAGGAAGCAGTCGCTCAAGCTGAGCGATCAAGGAGCTGGAGTGACCAGACGAAGTAAGTAAACATTTAGTTTACTATTACACTATGCATTCTATGGTATAATTAACTATTTTTGTGCTTAAAAATCTTTAAAAAAAACATATATATTTACATACAGCTCGTATGGTCCGGAACGGATTAATTGTATTTACATACAATCCTATGGGGGAAATTACTTCGGGTCACAACCAAATCGGGTTGCAATCAGAGTTTTGGAATGAATTATGGTCGTGACCCGAGGTTCCACTGTACTTTAATAATAATCTATAATTTGTAATAATAATAAAATATTTTATCATGTATAATAATTTATTTTATAATAATAAGATAAAAACTATTTTACAATACGTGACTCATTTTCTCCCTTTGTGGCTCTCTAACTCGCATGGGGGACAGCTAAAGGGCTCTTAGTGACTGCAATTCTACTGCCGCTCCAGAAGATGGCGCTGTGTCCTCCTGCTTTTCCTCTTCCTCCCTCTGCAGACAGGATGATTGACAGCAGTTACATCTCTGACACCACACCCAATGGCCCTCCTTCTGGACCCGCCTCCTCCTGCCAGAAGATCCGCCATCTTGTAATCAATTCAATTGGGAATTCGCAATATGGAAAGACGTTTTCACAATTATTTCGCGTTTTCTTTTGTGTTTGCTGCACTCCAATTATACGGGGGCCACCAGGGTGGTGCCCCAGCTCTTTATGGTGGTCTGCCTGTTCCCTTACAATAGACAGACACACAGACTGTATGCAGAGATCATTAGTTTTGCTTTTTCGCTCATAAACCAGGCTGGGTTTCTTAAAGATATGATCAGAGGTATGAATACAAAATGACTCTTCTGATGCTGCACCACATGAGAGCCTGACATCCAAAGTAAATGAAGATGGAGATGAACATGCTGAGGGTCGATGGGAATCAAGTACAAAACAGCAAAGAGCTTTGCTTCAAGTCAGTGCTTCTGAATAAGGGATCAGATTGGGCCTTTTTATTTATATGAATGATGCACATAAGAAGTTGGTGGGTTGCAGATGACAATAGACTAGGAAAACTAGCAGATGCTGTATTAGCAGCAACATTATGACAAGTGTAAGGTAAATGAATGTAAAGTATGACATGTTGGAATTATAAACATGAGATATGATTACAGAACGAGACTGACAATGCACAGACTTGGCACTTGCAGCTGACACATCGTGGTCCACAGCCACACATGGTGCAGTAATAAATAGATTGTTGGGTGATACAGCACACTCACCACTCAGATTACTCAAAGGCCATACAGTCCACTAGAGTATGAAATATTGTGTGAAGTTTAGGTCTCCATAATTAAAAAAAAAGACACAGAAGGGCTAAAGAAAGTCCAGAGAAGAATGGCTAAGCTGACTCCAGGACCATGGAGTGTGAGCTATGAGGAGACAAGAACTGATCAAATGCTGGTAACGAGGAAATAAGACGGGAGTAGGGCTCGGTCCTGCCTTGTGTCAAGTATTTGCTGGGACAGGCCACAGCTTCTTCACAAATCTGCTCCGGGTGAGTGGGTTTGGAAGAAGGACGGGCGGATGGATGTAATGTAATGGATGCCAGCAGGTTACCTTAAAACATGTTTGTCAGCAAAAACAGAGAGGCATTGATTTGGGGTAAATTTTGCATAAATGACAGAATCAGTTTCTTCATGCAGAGAAACATAATGGAATGGATTCTCACCCGGCCGGGATGCCTCCATAATGGAAGGACTGAGGGAAGGAGCTTACATGGGGCAGGGGGCAGCTCCCCCAGCCCCCCCCCCCCCCCCCCCGGCTTGCTAAAGGGCTCAACCCTGCTGGGGGGCCTGTGGCCACTACCTGGGGGCACACTGAGAATGGCTGAGTCCCCCTCTGCAAGGCTGTCACACCTGGAGCACTTCTGGGTGTTCTATAAAAGGGGCCACCTCACTCCATTCAGACAGCCTGAGTCGGGAGGAGGAGTGAAGGTGGACAAGAAACACAAGAGAGAGAAAGAAAAGAAGAAAGGAGGACTATGATTTGCGTATTCGTGCTGTGTGTGCGGTGAAGAAGGAGACCAATACGTTTCCCCACGTAAATAAACATGTGTTGTGGTGAACTTGGGCTCTGTGAGTGTGTTGAGTCCAGGGGTTTGGCGAGCTGTACGCCCCCTGGTGTCCACAATATGAATGTGGAATAAGCGACCACAGAGAGGAGAAGACAGAAGGATGATGGGGCCCTTCATAATCTCAATTTGATGATATTTCGATGAAGGGGGTATAACAGGGACCATCCTGTGCTAAAATGGCCTTTTCTAGTCAAAGGTCTTCTTGAGTTCTTATGAAAGATGCCCAAACAGTTGCCACAACATGGCTGTCCATCGTAATGCCAGAGTTGCCAGTTACCCCCACAGGGCTTTCTGCCACCTACTGGCGTCACAGGATGAATTGTTCAACAGAAATGATTTTCTGTAAAATAGCCTTCACTACCTCATTGAAATAGATTGTCCCAAATCTGGTTAGAGCAGCTTGAAATCAAAGCAGGAGGTCCATTAAAGAAAGTTTTAGTATGCAGCTCTTTCACGGTGGAATCAGATTAGAAATTCTTTCCGGAAAGCTCAATGAATAATAATCTGGTGGGCTCGTTACAACTGAAATACATTTGCAGATTCTTACAAAGAATCCCTGAAATGACTGCGCACTCAATATTTTCTTCTCAGGTCTTAACAGATCATTTAATGAATGCTTGAAACTCAACTTACATAACCAGAAGTAAAATTATCTCTTTTTTTTCCTTTGCTGCCTTATTATTATGCAGATTGTGCTACTAATAATACTTCTGCAATTATGAATGACTGAAGTCTAATTCTCCTTAGGTGGCCAACTCACAGGGGGCCCACAAACCGAAAGCGCGGCACACTTTACAACAATAGACATTACAGCAGCACCGGTGCAGTGAAAATAAATAAATACCATTAAAGGGGCAATTCAGCAATCATAACGAAGTTTTATAGGCCCGCTGTAAATAACGAGTTTGTAATACTAGGGAGGCTCATCACGCTCAACAGACCGAAGAGCAGGCTGATCACACAGACAAGTGAGGGGCATTCAGTAACACTGTGCGGATATCCAAGCACTCGGAGCTGCAGCTGAAATTACATTTTGATACAGAAATTCAAGCCTTCGTTTTCCTGAAAAACCAAAAAATAATTTCCAACAGTGTGGTGCCGCTAAAGCTCTCGAGTCTGGTGCGGACTCAACCCTCGATCAGCTACCTCTCCATTTTTCGGTCCTACATGCAAAGCAGTTGGGTGCATGTGAGGTTCCCCTAATCATTTCAGTGGTCCTCTCGTTAACACGGGTGAGAGTGAAGACGAGGACAAGGCCTGAGATCACTCCGTCATGCTGACCGAGTTAGAATGCAGAGGTGAAGAAGGCTTCAGGGCACCCAAGAAAGTCCAGCAAGCACCAGAACCATCTCCTAAAGTTGATTCAGCTGTGGGCACTGCCAGTGCAGAGCTTGCTCAGGAATGGCAGCAGGTAGGTGTGAGTGAGGTGAAGACTTTTGGAGGATGATGGCCTGGTGGGTGTCAAGAAGGGCAGCAAAGAAGCCATCAGGGACAGACTGATATTCTGGGATTGGACTACAGAGGACTGCTGGGAGTAAGTCATTTTCTCTGATGAATACCCTTTGACTGTTTGGGGCAATCCGGGAAAAAAGAAAAGGTGAGCGGCGCTACCATCAATCCTGTGTCATACCAACAGTAAAGCATCCTGAGACCATTCATGTCAGCCAAGGCAGTGCAGGGCTCACTCACAATTTGGCCTAAGAACACAGCCATGAATAAACAATGGGACCAAAACCTCCTCCGAGAGCAACTTCTCCCAACCATCCAGGAACAGTTTGGTGATGAACATGATGGAGCAGCGGGTCATAAGGCAAAAGTGAGAACAAGGAGGCTTGGGGAACAAAACATCGAAATTTGGGCTCTGTGGCCAAGAAACTCCTCAGACTTTCATCCCACTGAGAATCCTCAAGAGGTGGGTGGACAAACAAAAACCCACAAATTCTGATTATGCAAAAATGGGGGGCTGCCATCATTCAGGATTTGACCCAGACGTTGATTGACAGCCTGCCAGGGCAAATTGCAGAGGTCTTGAAAAAGAAAGAAGAGGCCAACACTGTAAATATGGACTCTGTGCATAAACTTAAGGGTATTTTCAATAAAAGCCTTTGAAACTTCTGAAAAGCTTGTAATTCTATTTCAGATAGACATAGAAACATCTGACACAAAGATCTAAAAACAATGAAGCAGCAAACTTTGTGAAAACCAACACTTGGGTCCTTCTCAAAACTTTTGGCCACGACTGTAAGCCTTATTTATAGGTAGTGATGTGTTATTGGGCCTTCTTAAGTACAGTGGTACCTCGGGTCACGAACATCTCTGAACACGTACAAATCGGGTTACGACCAAAAATTTCACCAAACTTTTGCATCTGTTCACGACCACACTCTCGGGTGACGAACAAGCCAGTTTCCCTTCCGGTTCGTACGCGCCCATGATTTCCGAAAGTGTTCAGGCTCTCCCTGTGCAGCGAGTGAGGGAGAGAGAGAGAGAGAGCATATACAGTGGAACCTCAGTTTGCGAGTAACTTGGTTTACGAGTGTTTTGCAAGACGAGCTAAAATTTTTAATAAATTTTGACTTGATAAACGAGCAAGGTCTTGCAATACGAGTAGTATGTATACACTTTGTCTACTGAGCGTCATGTGATCACAACTGAGCTGATGGTGGTTCTCTCTCTCTCTCGCTGCGGGATTGTGGGCAATCATCTCCTATTCTCTCATATAGACTCATATAGTCAACATCCGTACGCGCGTATACTGTTTACTACAGCATTGTGACTGTGTGCGCGTGTGTGTGCTGTGACGTGCGAGTCCCTGTCTTGCACCCCAAAACACGAAGCTGAGTCTCAGTACTTTAGCAACACCAGCTTATTCAGCTTAAAACAGCAACAGCGCGGTTATTTATTGTAGCAGGATCTGCCGCTCTCCTATACACAGACACAGCAGTCAGGCAGGGTCGTGGCCAAGTAGTACTGTGCCCTGCACATTTATAATGTTCCTTGTATCACCCATCGACGGCAGGTGCTTATAGCATGTCCGCGATCTTTTCGGATTCGCTTTTATGGTGAACTGCTACAACACTGGAAGACTGCGATTGCTTTGGGACGCTCTTCTGCGTGTCGTCCCGTTGGGTGGAATCCCACAAGAGTTTAGAAACTCACTCGCATCAGCCATGATTCTTGTCAAAGGTAAAGTGCAGGCTAATTTGTTTTATGTATTTTTACTTTATATTTTGTATTAATCATTTTTATATGAATAGTTTTGGGTTGTAGAACGAATCATCTGAGTTTCCATTATTTCTTATGGGGAAATTCACTTTGACATACGAGTGCTTTGGACTGCGAGCACGTTTCCGGAACGAATTATGCTCGCAAACCGAGGTTCCACTGTATATATTTACATACAGCTAGTACGGTCCAGAACGGATTAATTGTATTTACATACAATCCTATGGGGGAAATTACTTCGGGTTATGACCAAACTGGGTTGCAACCACAGTTTTGGAACGAATTACGGTCGTGACCCGAGGTTCCACTGTAATTGGTCTACTTGCATTCAAGCACAACTCTCACTCGACATTAACAATGTTCTCCCGTTACACTTTCAGAACGTTGGTATTGACTCGGCACCCAAAGTTATCAGATCTTGTGACATCCCTTGTCTCACTCTTGTAGTAACTTCCTACCAAAGGATGTTAAGCTGTCATTTGTAATGAACAGGCGATTTCCAATCATCCTGTCTTCACAGTCCCCATACCAATTCTCATTTCACTCAGTCATTTTCTAAGTCACTTAGTCTTGAACAGGGTCACGTTGGTGCTGGAGCCAATCCCAGCTAGCATAAGGTGCAAGGAAGGAACAAATCTTAGACAGGGTGCCAGTCCATTGGAGTGCAAAGCCAACAGAAAGGATTTCAGCATGGGATTAACTCAAAACAACAGACACGTAATGTGCACAGAGAAGTTCAAGCAGGCAAAGAGACCTTCTGTCTTTCTGCTGCATGGCAGGTTCCTTTCCTGCATGCAATCACCTTAGGACATCCATGTTACAGTGTGACACGTGTAATGCTCCCATCCAACTACCCACCTACATCGATCCCCAGAGCGGGTTGCAGTGTACCTGAGGGAGATCAGGTGCTTGACAGCAGAAGCGAGAGCTCCATGGGAAAGGTGAGATTCTGGGCGACTGACCAGAAGGTAAGTGTTGTCGTGCATTACTTCTGGCACTAAACACTGTTTTGAAGTACGTCACTCAAAGGTGCAGTTTGGGCATTAAGTCCTTACAACGGAGAGTAGATAAAGATGAAAACTGTGAGACTGAAAGGGATACGGCGTGTTCCATAGGATCCATCTGTTGTTATAACATTGGAGCTAATCGTCATATTATCATTACATTATCAAATTTTACTTTTTATAAATCAAAGTTTTTTGGTTTTCCAAATAGTTGAAAACTTCCAGAGAGGCGAGGGTTATAGGGTTATAGTGCCAAAACACTGGGGAGTGCAGGCTTCAAAGGTTAAGAGAGAGAAGGAATAAGCTGCTAAACCAGAAGGTAACCTGCTACTCAAATCAAATATTAAACTGAAAACACTTGGTACTCCATTTGCTTTTTCCAGTAATACATCCAAATTCTGTACAATGAGAGGACATGCAGTTCACATAGTAATAGAATACATGCAGCACACACACGCTCTAGGAGATAATTCAGCATCCTTCATTGACTTTGCTGACTCGTAGGATATCAAAGTGGGCAGAGAAGCAGGCGAAGTCTCCGATGTCGAGCTTAAGTAATATTTATCTGTAAGAATTGACCCATATTTCTCCTCAGGGCCCTGTGGTGTTTTATTATGGTGACACTTGTAGTTTCCAATTCACAGCACCCAGCACATTCAGCCGGCATATTATCTACATCTCTGCTTTTAAGGCGGCTACCAAGAGAGTGTCGAGCGTAAGGGAGCACAGAGATGTCGTATTTCATCCTTTACCTACAGGGTCAGCAACATTACAGGCGCCCTCCATAATGTCTGGGACAAAGACACATTTTTTTCCTTGATTCCCCCCTTTTGTTTAATTGGTTTGATTGGTCTTCAATTTTTTTTTGTTATAAATTGATCTATTTGTATGGAATGATGAATAAAATTAATAAATAAAATTAAAAAAAAAAAAAAAATTACAAATCAACAAAGTGCACATTGCAGACTTTCATGTAAGGGGATCTGCGTACATTTTGGTCAGGCCACGTAGAAATGACAACACTTCTTATATGTGGTCCCCCAAGCCTAAAAATGTGGGTAAATCAAATTCAAATGTGTCTCTGTCCTAAACATTATGGAGTTAGAGACTGCAACTTACAGCTGTTTTGCTAAGTCTTCTGTCATGGGGGGTCCTAGGGTGACCCTGCAGACTCTTTACTACATAGACCTGAACAGAACACCCCAAAGCCCACCTGTAGTCCTCACATGCTTTCTTCATCATCATCTTCATCACTTTCAGGTCTGACTGACTGCTACTGTAGTTAAATATGTCTTCCTTTCTGTTATAACCTCAGACAATTAGAGGAGATCACCATAACAGGCAGAAGAGAATGTTACACTTTTTATTCATACAGTTGTGCTTGAAAGTTTGTGAACCCTTTAGAATTTTCTATAGTTCTGCATAAATATGACCTAAAACATCATCAGATTTTCACTCAAGTCCTAAAAGTAGATAAAGAGAAACCAGTTAAACAAATGAGACAAAAATATTATAGTTGGTCATTTATTTATTGAGGAAAATGATCGAATATTACATATTTGTGAGTGGCAAAAGTATGTGAACCTTTGCTTTCAGTATCTGGTGTGACCCCCCTTTGCAGTAATAACTGCAATGTTTCCGGTAACTGTCCATCAGTCCTGCACACTGGCTTGGAGGAATTTTCGCCCATTCCTCCATCCAGAACAGCTTCAACTCTGGGATGTTGGTGGGTTTCCTCACATTAACTGCTCACTTCAGGTCCTTCCACCACATTTCGATTGGATTAAGGTCAGGACTTTGACTTGGCCATTCCAAAACATTCACTTTATTCTTCTTTAACCATTCTCTGGTAGAACGACTTGTGTGCTTAGGGTTGTTGTCTTGCTGCATGACCCACCTTCTCTTGAGATTCAGTTCATGGACAGATGTCCTGACATTTTCCTTTAGAATTCTCTGATATAATTCAGAATTCATTGTTCCGTCAATGAAGGCAAGCCGTCCTGGCCCAGATGCAGCAAAACAGGCCCAAACCATGATACTACCACCACCATGTTTCACAGATGGGATGATAAGGTTCTTATGCTGGAATGCAGTGTTTTCCTTTCTCCAAACAGAACGCTTTTCATTTAAACCAAAAAGTTCTATTTTGGTCTCATCTGTCTACAAAACGTTCTTCCAATTGCCTTCTGGTTTGTCCACGTGATCTTTAGCAAACTGCAAATGAGCAGCAATGTTTTTTTTGGAGAGCAGTGGCTTTCTCCTTGCAACCCTGCCATGCACACCATTGTTGTTGAGTGTTTTCCTGATGGTGGACTCATGAACATGAACATTAGCCAATGTGAGAGAGGCCTTCAGTTGCTTAGAAGTTCCCCTGGGGTCCTTTGTGACCTCGCCGACTATTACACGCCTTGCTCTTGGAGTGATCTTTGTTGGTCGACCACTCCTGGGGAGGGTAACAATGGTCTTGAATTTCCTCCATTTGTACACAATCTGTCTGACTGTGGATTGGTGGAGTCCAAACTCTTCAGAGATGGTTTTGTAACCTTTTCCAGCGTGATAAGCATCAACACTTCTTTTTCTGAGGTCCTCAGAAATCTCCTTTGTTCGTGCCATGATACACTTCCACAAACGTGTTGTGAAGAGCAGACTTTGATAGATCAAAACTCAGGGTGCCCACTCACACCTGATTGTCATCCCATTGATTGAAAACACCGGAGTCGAATTTCACCTTCAAACTAACTGATAATCCTAGAGTTTCACATACTTTTGCCACTCACAAATATGTCATATTTGATCATTTTCCTTAATAAATAAATGACCAAGTATAATATTTTTGTTTCATTTGTTTAACTGGTTTCTCTTTATCTACTTTTAGGACTTGAGTGAAAATCTGATGATGTTTTAGGTCATATTTATGCAGAATTATAGAAAATTCTGAAGAGTTCACAAACTTTCAAGCACAACTGTAGATTAACTTAAAAGCTTCCAGTTGTGCCCAAAATATAAGCAGAGTAAAAATGACTGGTTCTTGAAAATAAGAAGGTCATCTTGCTTGGTTAGGCTACCAGGTGGCTCTCTCATTTGACGTCTTTGGATGGAATAGAAGAGAGTAGGGATGTCAAAGAACCAAATGCTCCGGTACCCCATCGACACCAAAATAAACGTGATGGAACAAACTTTTTTTTACAGTAACGGTGCCAAAGTGACAGCCCGTATCACACTGATGAGCGACTGCAAGTAGACGTACTACTCCGGAAGGCACAATAATACACGGTAAGAGCGCGAGTAAAAGTACATAAGAAACTGATAAAGCGCCACATCAACACGCGTCGAGAATGCTTTCTGATCAAGGTGGGAGAATTTCAGCAAATGATTACGGGAATCGTGCTTATCATTAAAAAAAAAAAAATCGGGAGTGGTCTCCCCTCGACTTTCTCGTATACTCAGATATGGGGATGGATATTTGAGGAGTAAACCTCAAGGCAAGGATTATATTTTTATACTATGTACATTAAAGAACTATCTACAACAGATCAAATCAAATTAATAATATACTGAACTATTATTATAAAAGTAAAGTTGAATAAATCGGACTCTGCAGCTGCATGAATAAAAGGTAAAGTACCACTTCCGGTTAGCGGAAATAGCCCAAAAGTTGATAGAAATCTATGTTTTGTACCAAATACTTGTATGCAAAATTTGGTTGACTGAACTGAAAGCGAACTCAAGTTATCATGTTTACATACACACACACAGAATTCCAAAAATTGTATTTTCAGACTCAGGGAAGTCTAAAACGTTGAAATTCATCAACATTTCGAAATGGAATTTTTGGAGGATTCTAGTACTTTCCCTATACTTCGTATACGAGAAAATAATAATGCTTATACTGTCGAAATGTGTTGTTTGTGTGGTATATCTTGAAGCGTGGTGGAATACACAATAAAACGCAAGACAATGATTATATTTTTATATTACATACATTAACTCTTAAACTGCCACATTCCCCGTCACTGCCAAAAGAGATCCTACTCTGCCTGGCCCTTGAGCAAGACCCACAACCTGTAATTGCTCCAGGGGCGCTCGATGTACAATGGCTGACCCTGCACTCTGACCCCAAGGGGTATGCAAAAACTAACAAATTCCTAATACAAGAAATTGTATAAGGCGAAATAAAGGAAAAAAAATAAATAAATACTTGGGGATTAATGCACCCCCTGGACGCCAAATACTTTTTTGCAGCACTTTTTAAGTAAACATTGCAATCCACAAAGAAAATGTGAGATTTTAATGGAACACATTTTTTTTTCATGCAAAGGGCATCACAATTACTGCAACGCAGGTCATTTTATACCCTGCCAATGAACTGTAAAAACTATTAAAAAAAAATGACTGGAACAATCTATTCTGATATGTAGAAGGTGCAACTGACATCATTGATGAAATTCAATAAATCACCGAGCCAACTGCGCTTGAACTGGCTGCACATGAGCACACAGAGGCCAACGCTGACGGTAGCAGGCTAGTCTAGTGCAGTGGCTGAATCCCAGAGACTGTGGTGCTGATTCGCTAGGGGGCGCCAGTGGTCATGAGCTGGCTGCTCAATGAATGTACGGCATGGACTGATCAGCTCCGGCGTGCTGGCAAACTGCACCGGGAAGCAACTATAGCCGGTTGTGGCGTTCAATGAATGTAAATGGCTGAATATACTCGGCTCTAGCGTGCTGGCAAATTGCACTGGGAACTGACTATAGCCAGTTCCGGCGGTTTAAGGGTTAAAGAACCATCAACAACAAATCAAGTCAAATTAATAATACATTAAACAATTATTATAAAAGTAAAGTTGGATAAATCGGACAGCTGCATGAATAAATGGTAAAGTACCACTTCTGGTTAGCGGAAATTGCTCAAAAGTTGATAGAAATCTACGCTTTGTACCTGATACTTGTATGCAAAATTTGGTTGACCCAAGTGAAAGTGTACTCAAGTTATCGTGTTTACACAGACAGGGAGGTGTGAAATGTCGAGATTCATCAAAATCTCGAGGTCGAATTTTTGGGCCATTACAATACTTTCCCTATACTTCATATACGAGAAAGTAAAGAAAAGGCATAACCCCCACTATGGAGTTGCATGCTTCGAGAGCACATGACGTTACTGATTGTCTAACTTGTAGGCGACAAGTGCGAGTGCCACAGAGGACAGATGAGTATCCCAGCTGGACGATGATGGCATGACCCCTGGACAAGGTGGAAGATGCTAGCGGCTGGGCAAACAGAAGTCAGAGGCCAGTGGCCATACATTAGGTGGTGGTGGTCTTCTGGTAAGGATTCCTGGGTGCTGCAAGAGGGCGCTGTCTAGGGAGGACTGCCCCGATTCTCAAAAGTGCTCCCTACAAGTCATGCTGGGTCACCGGGAGCTCCTCCATGTCAGGAATAAAAGGAGCCCGCAGCCTCCCGACTCTGACAACACTCAACTGGAAGGGGAAAGAGAGGACAGAATTTAGTTGTGTGATTACTGGCTGTACTTTATGGTATTTGGTGGATTAAAAATCCATTTTCTGAACCTGTGACTGTGATGGGTATTATTGGATCTGGGGTTGGGGGTTCGGTGGTGGCCCCTACTAGTTACACAAGATTGATTGATTTTTAATGCTTTGCCCTACACTCTCCCGATAAAGGAACGGAGGCTTTGCATTTGCTGTTTTACTGTTCTGTCTGAGCATCCATCTATTTTCTAAGCGGTATCAGGGCCACACATACAGGATTGTGGGATTTGGGGGGGTGGGACTACACGGTGGCAGTGCTAACAGCAGCTGTAGCAAATAAAAATCGAGGCCAAACAAAGCAGCTATTCAGCTTGACCACACCAGCAATGCTCCATTTGTTAAAGGCAGAATAAAACTGATTTAGTGTTTTGATGCTTTGGTGCAAAGAGCACATCTCTGCAGTAATATGACATGAACAAATCACAGAGACGCACACTTACAGCAACACAGATCAATAAATGCTAAATCTGAATCAGCCATTTGGTTTTTGAAGGCAAACTAATACTCATGAGCACCTTTCCTCAACGTTCACTTGTGTGTGTGTGTGTGTCTGTGTGAACACCTCTTCACCGGCGCTCTGTCTTTCAGACTCGGTCACGATTTTGCGAGGCGCCCTTCTCGCCTCCTGTCTGGTTTTATACTTGCCATCTCTGTGCGGCTCATAGGCCTTTACTCCTCTCCGTGCATCTCGCACTTGTACTCCCTTCTTAGGCTGCGTCACCAAAGCCAAACTGGTGACCAATCAGATTGCTTAGAGAGACTGGACACACAGACCTCAGTGTTTTATTATATAACTAGACAAAGAGCCCGTTTCGACAACGTAAGATGAAACGGGCACGACTGCAACAGTAATAAGTATAAGCACCACAAACCTGATATAGGTGTATTGAATGAATGCGTAATTAGGCCTCGAGCTGTAGTCGAAATCGCCTTTCAGGCCTCTAGAGCTTTAATCGAAGTCGCCTTTCTCTTTGAATTTTCGCGGCCGTAAATCCGCCGCCTGCTGCGATGTCGGTCTCGTAAGGTTTTTCGGGCAGCTGCGCAGAAGGCGACTGCGCATTCGGCTTCGAATGGACGTGAGTGAGTGAATGAGGAGACTGACAAATTATGTATTAAGATAGGTATGCTATTTACTCATTTTTATTCTTATTGAATATGCTTTTTTTCTTGTAACGATTCCTTTGACCTCTTGTAAAGCAGTTTTGAGCACATCCTGGGTATGAAAATGTACCTCAGAAATAAAACAACTGCGTTTTCTCAGAAGGAACTGCTATTTCGGCCCCTTCTTAGTGATTTGTTCCATACTGAAGCCAAAGGTCCGTCTGTTATCTCCCTTTTACGACTGTAGAAAGAGGTCAAGGGGTCACATAGTTATTTTGGACAAGTACAGTTACTGTGCTTAAAGTGTTTTGGTTTGCTTTCTACATTATAAATATAACATCTCTCTTAGAAGTTGTATAAAGGGTTAATAAGCAATAAGTACAGTCTAAGCATAATAGGAAACCAGACAAAGTGAAAAACAAAGAACAAGAAGGTTCTGGGCGATGGTTCAAGTCTCACGTGTAAGAATGAATGTATCTGTACTTCTCAATGGCATTAAGGTCTGGGGAGTTTCTTGGCCATGGACCTTAAATGTTGATTTTTTGTTCCCCAAGCCACTTAGTTCTCACTTTTGCCTTATGGCCCGGTGCTCCATCATGCTGGTCACCAAACTGTTCTTGGATGGTTGGGAGAAGTTGCTCTCGGAGGAGGTTTTGGTCCCATTCTTTATTCATTGCTGTGTTCTTAGGCCAAATTGTGAGTGAGCCATGCACTGCCTTGGCTGACATGAATGGTCTCAGGATGCTTTACTGTTGGCACGACACAGGACTGATGGTAGTGTCGCTCACCTTTTCTTTTTTTCTGTTTGCCCCAAGCAATCGAAAAGAGGATTCATCAGAGAAAATGACTTTCCCCTAACAGTTGTCAGCAGTCCAATCCCAGAATATCAGTCTGTCTCTGATGTTTTCCTTGGCTCCTTTACTGCCCTTCTTGACACCCACCGGTCCATCCTCCAAAAGTCTTTGCCTCATTCCACCTGCCATTCCTGAGCAAGCTCTGCCCTGGTGGTGCCCCGATCCTGAGCCATGAATAAAGAATGGGACCAAAACATCCTGCAAGAGCAACTTCTCCCAACCATCCAAGAACAGTCTGGTTACCAATAATACCTTTTCCAGTGTGACGGAGCACCAAGACATAAGGCAAAAGTGAGAACTAAGTGGCTCAGGGGAACAAAACGTCGTAATTTTTGGTCCGTGGCCAGGATACCCCCCATTGAGAATTTGTGGTCAATCCTCAAGAGGTGGGTGGACAAACAAAATCCCACCAATTCTGATTATGCAAGAATGGGCTGCTGCCATCAGTCAGGATTTGGCCCAGAAGTTGATTGCCAGACAGCCTGCCAGGGTGAATTGCAGAGGTCTTGAAAAAGAAAGAAGGGCCAACACTGCAAATACGGACTCTGTGCATAAACTTGTTGGAATTGCCAACAACTTCTGAAATGCTTGTAATTCTACTTCAGTATGCCATAGAAACATCTGACAAAAAAATCTAAAAAAACACTTTGTGAAAACCAACACTTGGGTCATTCTCAAAACTTTTGGCCACGATTGTAGTAACTCCCATTTTTTTCAAAATGTATTTTTTTTTTTACTTGTTGGAGTTACCAGGTCTTTCCTTATGTTATAAGGTAGCGGTGATGGCCAAATATGTCTTCATTCCGGTCACAGTACAATGGGATCAGCTCGTATGTACACATTATTTTACATAATGCAAGACTAAAAACCTAGCAACTCCACTGACTAATAAGGAAAGACCGCCTACCAATGAAAACATTGGATTATGATCATGTGATTTAAATGCTGCGACTACGTGATTCAAAATGAAGGCGTGTACGTGAAGCTCAGGGAAAATTAAATCTCTGAGGCTAGAGATCTGCACTGGCAATCGGAAGGTTGCCGGTTCGAATCCCGTAAATGCCAATAGGGACTCTGCTCTGTTGGGCCCTTGAGCAAAGCCCTTAACCTGCAATTGCTGAGCGCTTTGAGTAGTGAGAAAAGCTCTATATAAATGCAAAGAATTATTATTATTATTATTGTGGGTGAGAAGAGGCTGGCTGACTATCAAGTACCCAGTGAGGCTTGACTCATGTCACACACACACACAACACAGAGGAACTCAAGTAGTACTGGAACGTCTTGTAAGGACCACGACTGTAGTAGAAATGAGACTTTTATTTGGGGTGGTTAAGATCTTGGCTGAAGACACCACAATCAGAATAAAAATTCAGGCCAAATGAACCAATCAGAATGAATGCAAGCTAGTGAACCAATCAGAGCAGGCTATCTATATGAATGCCTGTCTGCCTTGACTCTCTGACCACATGCTGACGGCACTGGCTCTTTAGTGGACTGTCATAATGGGTGCTCCCTCTTCACAAAGACAAAATGAAGACGCAATGAACGAGCTTCCTCCTGCCTGGTTCCTGACTCAAAAAGGCCCAAACTGAGGACTAAGATTTCTTTCTTTAATATATTTAAAATTGAATTTATTCCACACTGTTGAGTGAGGGGGACGACGATACTGTGTGCCTTTCTGCTAATAAAAACAAAGCCACTCTGACGTGCACCGATCACAGCAAAGGCAGTTTAGGAAATCACTTCACTGGACAAAATAGGCCATTAAGTTAGGCCTCTGCCCAAGTGCACAGCAGAATAGAGAATGGCCGACTTTAAAGGAGATTTTTGCATTCTGAAGTCGTCTGTACCTCTTTTTGAAAAGGGTGCTGTATAAATCTTCATCGTAATTTGTCGAGTGTTATTTCACCACTTACAGCGTTATAATGATTCTATCTGTACTTCAATCCTCAAGACACCAACGCTTGGTAAACGACCAGCTGGCAGCCACTCCACGTCCTGAGCTTTCAAAGAGACAGCCGGGCACTCATTAAATTCAAGTGCTGCAGCCTGCATGCATAGAATTAGTGGATGACACTGAAAGGTACGGTAACTAACTATTAATATGTGGCCATGTTCACACAGAAAGGGTGACAGCAACTTTAACTAGGAATAAAATACAACAACAAAATCGAGTAAAATACCTTCAAGTATTTACTTATCTCTAATGAGACTTAATACTTTATTTTAGAGGATTTAAATTCTCAGATCGGACCCATATTTACATTCTTTACCGAATTATCAAACACATGGTAAGAATTGCTGGATGAAGAACAATAACCATTAACAATAAAGTTTTAAAAATAATTTGTTAAATTTATATAAGGCTTTTCATAGTAAGTGGGGAGCCACCCATCAACCACCACTAATGTGCAGCATCCAGCTGGATGATGCGACGGCAGCCATTTTTGCACCAAAATGCTCATCACACGTTAGCTGTTAGGTGGCAAGAGACTGTTAGCTAATTAAAGACAGGGGATGATTAGGGGGCCCAGAATGAACAAGCCATGGTGGGCAATAATCGCCAGGATATACCCTACCCTTTATGAAGGATGCACAGCGGTCTCTGAGTCAGAACTTCGGTTTTATGTCTCATCAGAAGGACGGTGTCCCCGTCACTATACTGGAGCATTGGGATCCACATTCAGATCACAGGGTAAGAGCCCCCTGCTGGCCTCAGCAATACTGCTTGCAGCAGCAGCCCAACCTTTTCCTGATTGGTCTTCCATCCACGTACTAGCTGGGCCTGAACATATTTAAGAATTTACCATATATATTCGTGTTTAAGTTATCCTGTAGATAAGTCGGGGCTTGATTTTACCGTATAATTTCCGGTATTTTAAAATGTCGGTCATATAAGCCGAATGCGTAAAACTCACACTATTGGTCCAAGAGATTATGATATCCAAATCATATTATGTAATATCATCCATCCATCCATCCATCCTCTTCCGCTTATCCGAGGTCGGGTCGCAGGGGCAGCAGCTTGAGCAGAGATGCCCAGACTTCCCTCTCCCCGGCCACTTCTTCTAGCTCTTCCGGAAGAATCCCAAGGCGTTCCCAGGCCAGCCAAGAGACATAGTCCCTCCAGCGTGTCCTGGGTCTTCCCCGGGGCCTCCTCCCGGTTAGACGTGCCCGGAACATCTCACCAGGGAGGCGTCCAGGAGGCATCCTGATCAGATGCCCGAGCCACCTCATCTGACTCCTCTCGATGCGGAGGAGCAGCGGCTCTACTCTGAGCTTCTCACCCTATCTTTAAGGGAGAGCCCAGACACCCTGCGGAGGAAACTCATTTCAGCCGCTTGTATTCGCGATCTCGTTCTTTCGGTCACTACCCATAGCTCATGACCATAGGTGAGGGTAGGAACATAGATCGACCGGTAAATTGAGAGCTTTGCCTTATGGCTCAGCTCCTTTTTCACCACGACAGACCGATGCAGAGCCCTCATCACTGCGGACGCCGCACCGATCCGCCTGTCGATCTCATGCTCCATTCTTCCCTCACTCGTGAACAAGACCCCAAGATACTTGAACTCCTCCACTTGAGGCAGGATCTCGCTCCCAACCCTGAGAGGGCACTCCACCCTTTTCCGGCTGAGGACCATGGTCTCGGATTTGGAGGTGCTGATTCCCATCCCAGCCGCTTCACACTCAGCTGCAAACCGATCCAGAGAGAGCTGAAGATCACGGCCTGATGAAGCAAACAGGACAACATCATCTGCAAAAAGCAGTGACCCAATCCTGAGTCTACCAAACCAGACCCCCTCAACACCCTGGCTGCGCCTAGAAATTCTGTCCATAAAAATTATGAACAGAATCGGTGACAATGGGCAGCCCTGGCGGAGTCCAACTCTCACTGGAAACGGGTTGGACTTACTGCCAGCAATGCGGACCAAGCTCTGACACCGGTTGTACAGGGACCGAACCGCCCTTATCAGGGGGTCCGGTACTCCATACTCCCGGAGCACCCCCCACAGGATTCCCCGAGGGACACGGTTGAACGCCTTTTCCAAGTCCACAAAACACATGTAGACTGGTTGGGCAAACTCCCATGCACCCTCCAGGACCCTGCTAAGGGTATAGAGCTGGTCCACTGTTCCGCGACCAGGACGAAAACCACACTGTTCCTCCTGAATCCGAGGTTCGACTATCCGACGGACCCTCCTCTCCAGAACCCCCGAATAGACTTTTCCAGGGAGGCTGAGGAGTGTGATCCCTCTGTAGTTGGAACACACCCTCCGGTCCCCCTTCTTAAAGAGGGGGACCACCACCCCAGTCTGCCAATCCAGAGGCACTGTCCCTGATGTCCATGCGATGTTGTAGAGGCGTGTCAACCAAGACAGCCCTACAACATCCAGAGCCTTTAGGAACTCCGGGCTTATCTCATCCACCCCCGGGGCCCTGCCACTAAGGAGTTTTTTGACCACCTCGGTGACCTCAGTCCCAGAGATGGGGGAGCCCACCTCCGAGTCCCCAGGCTCTGCTTCCTCATTGGAAGGCATGTTATTGGGATTGAGGAGGTCTTCAAAGTACTCCCCCCACCGACCCACAACGTCCCGAGTCGAGGTCAGCAGCGCACCATCCCCACCATATACAGTGTTGACACTGCACTGCTTCCCCCTCCTGAGACGCCGGACGGTGGACCAGAATCTCCTCGAAGCCGTCCGAAAGTCGTTCTCCATGGCCTCCCCAAACTATTCCCATGCCAGAGGTTTTGCCTCAGCAACCATGACAGGCACCGACCACCTTACGGCCACAGCTCCGGTCAGCCGCCTCAACAATAGAGGAACGGAACATGGCCCATTCGGACTCTTGTATAAAATGAAGCTCGTCACGGGTATTCAGGGGACTCACTGGACAAGGCTCACCTGGAGGAGCAGAAGGAGAGGAAGACAATCACTTATTTGGACTTGGTTGTGATGGCTTCAGCTTTGCTTATGGGTTAAGACACTGAGAATTAAAGACAGCTTTACTTGAACCCAGAACTGTGTTGGGTCCGACTGGGTCTGGGGTTTGGGAGTTCAGTGGCACACACCCCACTGGTTACAACTCAGACTATTACTTGTTTTTAATGAGAATACATACATGAAACTAACTGAAAATCAAACCAACGATTATTAAACATTTGCAATCATAAGGCTATACTAGTATATTTATGAAGATGGACCCCACTACATGGTGTATCTTAATTTTTCAACTGCCTAATTAAACCTTGAATTTAAAATGAACCACTTGGATTAGAGAGTAGAAGCTGGCCTTTTCTTCATTAACTTGAGCGTCCCATGAACTGAGAAGCCATCCAAGGCTTTTACTTGCAGCCAAGCGGCTTTCACTAATCCAGAAACAGCTTTTAGGCTGTAGACGTGTCTTCTGAGCCAAGCTCAAGCTTGAAGCCAAAGGTGAACCATTTCTGTGGCGCAAAGACAACACAGCACAACAATACTGACAACAACTACAGGTGGGCTTTTTTTCTCCTTCTTTTTGTCAAGCAATGTGGACCAAGCACATTTTTCCCTCCCTCCAGACTTAAAGTGTATTAACACATAAAACAGAACATCAGCACATGCTTCTCCCTACATATGAAGAATTACAGGTGACTAGTGTTGTGCAAGTTCACATCTCACAAGAACTCACTCAAAGTTCAGTTCAAACAGATTAAAATGAATAAATTCACGTTCATAGTTCACCATTTTAAGTTTTTAACTAGTTCATGTTCAGTTCATTTTGTATTTTTTAACAAGTGAGAATAAATGAGCCATGAGTTTACGATTTTCAATTCTGTATGCCTTATATTAGGCTATTACAGTGTTCTTGAATAAAATGCAATAATTATAAAGACATTTTTATTTAAATACACTTTATTGAGTTCTACCCAGCAACAAACATGTATAACCATATATGCTAATATCCTCCCGGTCAAAAGAGAAATTAAATAGATGCAAGTATACATATAAATGACCACTCTATTTCCAACATGTGACACAAATGGTGACTGTGGCACCAGCGTGTAGGTGAACTAACCAATCACACTGCCGGTCAAAATTCGTGTCACATATTGCATGTCCAACAGGGAAAAATATAAAGTGGCCTCACGAAGAACAACGTTTTCTTAAAAGTGAAAGCAGAGCTTCACCATGTGCTCGTGTCAGCGGGGGTGCAGCTTAAGCACGAGTAGGCAGACACAGACAGTGCCGATTTGATGTTATTTTTTTTTTGAATACAAATAAATGACAAAACATTCGCACAAAATAAATATTCGTAAAAATACACTATTTGTGCTTATCCGAATACCGGATTCAGCTCCACCCCTACATTATACGGTAAGGCAAAACATTTAATCTGGACCTAAACCAGATCCAGTATGTCACCTAAAACTGAACTAACTCACGTTCAAGTTCTCCACTTGCAAATATGTTACGTTAAGTTCACCGTTCTTAGAAAAATGAGCTTGTTCAACGAAGGCGCTCTTTAGAACTCGTTCATGCACAACACTGCAGTAAATACACAGTAAAACATTCCCAGAATGACCCCTCATATTCCCATGAGGACAAATAAAAGTTTGTTTGTTTGATTGCTCGCTCAATGTATTTATTAAATAGTTACTTTCCTATCTATCTATCCTGCTAACTGCACTAAAATTAATATCAATCTATCTATTATATAGTCCCTTTCCCATCTATCTATGTATCAGTCAATCATTATATAATGTTTTTCACATCAATCTATCTATCATATATGTCTTTCATATCGATCTAGCTAGCTATTATAGAGTGCCTTTCACATCTATCTAGCTATTATAGAATGCCTTTCACGTGTATAAATCTAGCTACATTACTGTATAGTGTCTTTCATATCGATCGAGTTATTATAGGATGCCTTTCACATCTATCTAGCTATTATAGAGTGCCTTTCACGTGTATAAATCTAGCTATCATATAGTGTCTTTCATATCGATCTAGTTATTATGGGGTGCCTTTCACATCTATCTAGCTATTATATAGTGCCTTTCACGTGTATAAATCTAGCTATCATATAGTGTCTTTCATATCGATCTAGTTATTATGGGGTGCCTTTCACATCTATCTAGCTATTATATAGTGCCTTTCACGTGTATAAATCTAGCTATCATATAGTGTCTTTCATATCGATCTAGTTATTATAGAGTGCCTTTCACATCTATCTAGCTATTATAGAGTGCCTTTCACGTGCATAAATCTAGCTATCATATAGTGTCTTTCATATCTACATCTATTCCACTAACCGGTCAAAAGCTTTGCAAAACCTCAGTGTTTCCAGTTCTTCTTCAAATGTAGTCAATTGAAACACAATGAATGGCCTAAAATGGTGAAAAGGTAAGCAGCAAACTGACGGAGGTTTAAATTTAAAGTTTAAGTGAGCAAAAACTGAAAAATTGAACTTTTAGAATTTAACAAATGGGGCATCTTCAGGGAACAACTAACAGGTTACTACCTATATGTGTTCTGCACAAATTTTGCATCATCTACTGACACGTGGAATTGTATTCTATTATCACTATAATTTGTGAATATGACTCATTTTTGCAAAACTATTTAATAAACAAAAATGTAATAACCGACCCTTGGATGAAGTTAAAAAAAAGAAAAAAAAAAAAAAGGTGAAATACCCCAACTTTCATACCCGTTAACTTATTCACCAAACTCACTTGAATGTTACGTCCGCCAGGCCGACATTGTCGGACTTGTTCTAATTCATCTCTTTCCAGTATAGACTCTGAAATGAGATTTCTATTCAATTATTTCATTCCATTACTTTTAACCTCCTTAGCGTTAGACCTGACCGTCACTAAGGCTGTAAAAACAGTGCCGAAAGCATTAGTCACGGTTGTCACTCAGGCAACTGCATAGACGCGTCTCGCATAAGCCTTAGAGCTGAGGATTACTTGGGCTGTAAAAGTGCCAAGAGCGTTAGTGCCAAGCACTGCTCAGGAAACGAGTGCAGACACGTCTTCTCCTAGCCTCATAATGGCATCTGGTAAGAAATGTTTTTCAGTAGCCCAAGTGTTGCATGCTCTTGATGGTGACACAAGCAGTGATGACGACGTTAATCTGTCTTAAGGTAGTGGCACTGAATCAGACAGTGAAACCGAAAGTGACGCTTATGTGCAGTGTGCTGTTCAAAAGCTGATCAGTCTGGAAAGAAAATCAGCAAGGAATCAGGCTGCTATTGTCCCGACTGTGACGCTGGATTGTGTATTTCACCACGCTTTAAGATATACCACACAAACAACACATTTCAACAGTATATACAGTATAAGCATTATTATTTTCTCATATACAAAGTATAGTGAAAGTACTAGAATCCTCCAAAACTTCCATTTCAATATTTTGATGAATTTCAAATTTTTAGACTTGCCGGAGTCTGAAAATACAATTTTTGGAATTCTGTGTGTGTGTATGTAAACATGACAACTTCAGTTCGTTTTCACTTCGGTCCAACCAAATTTTGCATACAAGTATTAGCTACAAAACGTAGATTTCTATCAACTTTTGGGCTATTTCTGCTAACCGGAAGTGGTACTTTGCCTTTTATTCATGCAGCTGCACAGTCCGATTTATTCAACTTTACTTTTATAATAATAGTTCAGTATATTATTAATTTGATTTGTGCTGTTGTTGATAGTTCTTTAATGTAGATAATATAAAAATATAATCCTTGTCTTATGGTTTACTCCTTAAATATCCATCCCCATATCTGAGTATACGAGAAAGTCGAGGGGAGACCACTCCCAACATTTTTTTATTTTTTTTTTTTTTTTTTACAGCAAACTTCCTGCAGTGTAAACAAAGAGCAGCGAGTGGAGGCTTGCTTCATCAGTGAGTGAGAGGTAACTGGTATATTAGCCTTTACATTAAAGAAAATGGAGTAATAAAGTGACAAAGAAAGCAATCAGAGAAGTTGTCCTGTTTGCCATTAGACAGACACCAAGAAAGGCTACTTAAAGGAATTCTGACCCTTTTATTTTGTCCAATACATTAAAACGGACACCGCACTTGTTTAAAATGCAGCAGCTTACACTTTTAATTGGGGAAAAAGAAAAGATAAAGACGAATTTGAAGTTACTGCTTAGTAAACAATTACATTTTTTTAAAGATTTGTACTGTGATTTTTCTATTATTATTATTGTTATCTGTATCATTATTATACTTTCCATACTTCTCACTTTGCACTTTTAGTGTTTTGCTCGTTTTACAGTAGAAAGATGAGATTTAATAAATGTCATTTTTAAGCCAAAAAATGCAGCTCTTTTTATATTTTTTTGAGAAAAAACGTAATGCTAAGGAGGCTACTGTATAGCTTTTACAGGTCATTTGATTCATCTCTCAAACATCATGTACGTTACTCAATGATCATTACAGTGACTAGTAAGGGCAACTTGGCTGACCGAAAGTGCTCGACAGACCCAAGTGTCTCCCATGTTTCAATTTCTCATCATCTTTTATTTATTTTTTTTTAATAACTGAATAGTCGCCAGTCACCACTAACACCTGAAGGTTTATTTGATTCCATTAACTGGGACTTGTTGATTCCTGGCCTGCCCTGTGTGCTTATTGACGAGGTCACACCCTTTACTATGGCTCTATTTCCTAAATCTATTTAGCGTCACATGAGCAGTATAATGGCTCATAAAGAAAACCATTCTCTGTTATTATCGAGAGCAGGCAGAGGATTTAATAGCCCTGCCAAAGTGACCCCAAGGCCTCAGTCCTCACATGGAGCAGCTGCTTTATTAATGCAGACAGCAGCGGAAATGTCTGCTCATCATTTTAGTGCTCTTCGTGCCTGGTGTCATGACGACTATTTTAAATGAGGTACACTCAGTTAATCTGTTATGTGATCAATCAGTGAATTGGTTCTGAATTTGTATGGTAAGCCTTATCCAAGAGATGCTTCCATAATTTGTGACCTACTCGTTAGGTTCTGCTCAGGTTTGAATGAATGGGCAGCGACAGCAAAAGTATCTGTATGGTATATCAGTGTAATGATAATGTGAATAAAAAGCCTCACCTAATTTCAAAAACTAAAACATTTCTGCGAGATTCCAAACTTTTGAGCACTAATGTGTGTTTGTGTGAGAGAATATATATAGTTGAGGCCAAACATCTCCATCCACTTACAGTCAGGATTTGAAACTCCGTGTTCCCAAACTCCACACATTCCGTTTTAAGTCAGCTAGTGTAACTGTTAGCTACTACACTTCCATAAGCAGCAACGTCAAAATAAGAGCTAACAGACATGTTTATTTATTCTGTCAGATTTTCAGTGGGTCAAAAGTCTCCATTCCCCAAGTTGAAGATGTGTGCTCTTCATTTTTGGTGCCAGTCAACACAACTCAACTGGAGGTGAGACAAAGGCGACTGAGAGACGCCAGTTCTGGCTCCTCGACTGACGTCACTTCCGGTTTCTGGCACCTCGACTGACGTCAGAAGACGGTCACTTCCAGTCTAACTATTTAAAACCACCATACTGGCAACTCAACTTCAGTTCTGTTTTGGACTCAGTCTTGTGAACATCTCTGTTTCTTTCAAAAACCTTTTGCAGCCAGGGATATTATACGGGTGGGTACGCAGAACCTTTTTAAGTGTGTCGAGTCTGATCATTTTACTATATATATATATATATATATATATATATATATATATATAAAATATACAGTGGGGCAAAAAAGTATTTAGTCAGCCACCAATGGTGCAAGTTCTCCCACTTAAAAAGATGAGAGAGGCCTGTAATTTTCATCATAGGTATACCTCAACTATGAGAGACAAAATGAGAAAAAAAATCCAGAAAATCATATTGTCTGATTTTTAAAGAATTTATTTGCAAATTATGGTGGAAAATAAGTATTTGGTCACCTACAAACAAGCAAGATTTCTGGCTCTCACAGCCCTGTAACTTCTTCTGTAAGAGGCTCCTCTGTCCTCCACTCGTTACCTGTATTAATGGCACCTGTTTGAACTCGTTATCAATATAAAAGACACCTGTCCACAACCTCAAACAGTCACCCTCCAAACTCCACTATGGCCAAGACCAAAGAGCTGTCAATCATCCGTAAGTGGAAGAAGTTCGAAACCACCAGGACTCTTCCTAGAGCTGGCCGGCAATCTAAACTGAGCGATCAGGTGAGAAGGGCCTTAGTCAGGGAGGTGACCAAGAACCCGATGGTCACTCTGTCAGAGCTCCAGAGGTCCTCTGTGGAGAGAGGAGAACCTTCCAGAAGGACAACCATCTCTGCAGCAATCCATCAATCAGGCCTGTATGGTAGAGTGGCCAGACGGAAGCCACTCCTTAGTAAAAGGCACATGGCAGCCCACCTGGAGTTTGCCAAAAGGCACCTGAAGGACTCTCAGACCATGAGAAGGAAAATTCTCTGGTCTGGTGAGACAAAGATTGAACTCTTTGGTGTGAATGCCAGGCGTCACATTTGGAGGAAACCAGGCACCGCTCATCACCAGGCCAATACCATCCCTACAGTGAAGCATGGTGGTGGCAGCATCGTGCTGTGGGGATGTTTTTCAGCGGCAGGGACTGGGAGACTAGTCAGGATAAAGGGAAAGATGACTGCAGCAATGTACAGAGACATCCTGGATGAAAACCTGCTCCAGAGCGCTCCTGACCTCAGACTGGGGCGACGGTTCATCTTTCAGCAGGACAACGACCCTAAGCACACAGCCAAGATATCAAAGGAGTGGCTTCAGGACAACTCTGTGAATGTCCTTGAGTGGCCCAGCCAGAGCCCAGACTTGAATCCGATTGAACATCTCTGGAGAGATCTTAAAATGGCTGTGCACCGACGCTTCCCATCCAACCTGATGGAGCTTGAGAGGTGCTGCAAAGAGGAATGGGCCAAACTGGCCAAGGATAGGTGTGCCAAGCTTGTGGCATCATATTCAACAAGACTTGAGGCTGGAATTGCTGCCAAAGGTGCATCGACAAAGTATTGAGCAAAGGCTGTGAATACTTATGGACATGGGATTTCTTAGTTTTTTGATTTTTAATAAATTTGTAAAAACCTCAAGTAAACTTTTTTCACGTTGTCATTATGGGGTGTTGTGTGCAGAATTCTGAGGAAAAAAATGCATTTAATCCATTTTGGAATAAGGCTGTAACATAACAAAATGTGGAAAAAGTGATGTGCTGTGAATACTTTTCGGATGCACTGTGTATATATATATATATATATATATATATATATATATATATATATATATATATAAATAAAACCCTAAGCCTAACAGTGCAATTATCTTGTGCAATGATTTTATGTGATGTTTTTGTCACACTTTAAATCCGGCTTATTTTAAAACCTACATATATACGATTGGTATCATTCTTTTCGGAATGTATCGAACTTTAATGTGATGTTGTTAGATTTTCAGATTCTTATTCCGTTTTCAAATTATAAAGAGGAGGTAAAAAAAAAAGTATATACATACACGTATCCACAAACCTTTCATTCTGCTGGAATCCTGGCCCTGCCAGGCAGGTGACGCAAGTGCATTGAGAAATGACAGCATCAGTTTTGTAAAGGTTTATTCCATTTTCTAACTTTAGCTTGACTATCCCTTGTATCTTGGGTTTATACTGTCTCCAATTTAATAAAAGTCAAAGTGTACTTAAGAATCACTGCCTTTTATTTGTACCTTTCATTACATTCCAACTTTTTCTGATTCGGGGTTGTAAAAGTGAAGTGTAATGGAAAAAAATAAACTTTTATCATTTTTTTAAAAATTACAAATAAATATCTAGGCCACTTCTTTTGCTTACAAGTCCCCGACCCTCTGCAGCACACATGTGTGTGACTGCAAGCAAACTGGCAAGACAAGTTTTGAGCCATCAGCCGCCTTTTCTTCAGGTTACAGAAGTTGGGCAAGTAAATAAGCTGTTAGGGCAAAGTTCAGAGTTCGTAAGGTAAATTCACAGCATCTAATAATGCATCACACTGTAAATTAGGTAAACACACACAAAACATGATCAAGTTATGATCATTAAATAAATTATATATGTCATTCCCAAATCTCCTGGCACAAATTACTGGTAAATCAACAAACGTTTCCTAGCATCTGCTTCAGATTCTACATATAAAGAATCAAACAACCATCTGCAGCTGGCGTCTTCTGAAATGTGCTGCCAGGCAGTTTGCAGGCCTTGAAATGGTTTTGCCAGCCAGCGTGACTTTTTCCAAGCAAAAAGAAAACATTTTCATGGGAAGAGCCATCTTGTTTCATTCTCCACCGGCATGATTGGGTGTCTCCATAAACGTGAAGGCTTTTCCACTAACCAGCAAGATGGTAGGTTTGCACAAGTTATACACCAAAAATGTTTTACAAGACAAAGAGAAACTGACATTCAATTTGTTTATTCACTGCTTATGAAGAGCAGGTTTCTAAGACTAGCAGTGAGTACACTCTAGACGAGATCAGGCCATTCAGCCCAACAAAGCCCGCCAGTCCTGTCCACTTAATTCTAAAAAAACATCCAAGTCGAGTTTTGAAAGTCCCTAAAGTCATCCTGTCTACCATACTACTTGGTCGATTTTTCCATGTGTCTATGGTGTAAAGAAAAACTTAATGTTTGTGTGAAATTTCCACTTAAGTTTTCAACTGTGTCCACATGTTCTTGATGAACTCACTTTAAAATAACAATCTCGATCCACTGGACTAATTCCCTTCATAATTTTAAAAACTTCAGTCAGGTTTCCTCTTCATCTCTGTACAGGCTCAGCTCTTTTAATCTTTCCTTATAACTCATCCCCTGTAGCCCTGGAATCAGCCTAGTCACTCTTCTCTGGACCTTCTCTTGTGCTGCTATGTCTGGTGGGCCCAAAACTGCACCCAGGACTCCAGATGAGGCCTCACCAGTGTGTTACAAAGCCTGAGCAGAACCTCCTGTGACTTGTACTCCACAAGTCAAGGCACTATATAACCTGACATTCTGTTGGCCTTCTTAATGGCTTCTGAACACTGTTGGGAAGTTGATAGCTTAGAGTCCACTACGACTCCTAAATCCAACTCATAAGGTGGGCTTTCGATTTTCAGACCTCCCATTGTGTAATTACACCTCATATTTTTATTTCCTACATGTAATACTTTACATTTGCAAACATTAAATTTCAACATCCACAAATCTGCTGTCTAAGTTCCTCTGTGATGAGTCAACAGATTCTCTACTATCTGCCAGTCCACATAGCTGCATAGCTGCAAAACTTAACCAGCTTATTATTTATATTCCTATGAAATTATTTATAAATATTAAAAACAGCAGTGGCCCTAGCACTGAACCCTGCTGGTCACCACTCTTAACTTCACCCAATCCTGATGAGGTTCCTTGCACCATCAACCTCAGCTTCCAGTGTCTAAGCCAATTCTGCCCCTGTCTAAAAACATCACCCTGAACTGCCACTTCTTTTAGTTTGATGCCCAACCTCTCATGTGGCACCTCATCAAATGAAAGTCCAGATGAAAATGATCATCTGCTCCATTTTGGTCATTCCCTCATAGAATTCCAACATGTTAGTAAAACACGACCTTCCTCTTCTGAACCCATGCTGACTGTTCAGTAAAACTCCTATCCTTGCCATATGCTGCTCAATCATCCTTAATAATTACTGTATTTCCATTAATTTTCCTGTGATGCATGTTAAGCTTACTGGCCTGTAGTTGCTTCTTGGCTCTGCCCAGTCACCCTTTTTATATAACAGGAAGATATTTGCCATTTTCCAGCCCTTTCCAGTGTGCAGTGACTTCCTAAACATATGCTTCAAGGTTTTATATCTACACTCGCTAACCCCCTGAAGCACCCTGTGGTAAATACTATCTGGCCCTTGTTTCATTTCAGCCTCTTTAATCTACGCTGCTCTTCTCCCTTTACAATTTCCAAATCCCTCAGTTCCTATTAAGTAATCCCTTTCACCACTGGGAGCTTATCCACTTCCTCACATGAAGACCTAAAATGTGAGTTTAGAGCATTCACTATTTCATTGTCTGTATTTTTTAATTCCCATTTAGTATTCCTGATGCACTTGACCTCTTCCCTGACTGTTCTTTTACTATTAGAATACCCAAAGAATCTCTTTGGGACATCTTTCACCATCTTAAACCTTATTCAAATCTCTGTGTTTGGAAGCTCCAGGTTTACACAAATGACCACAAAGGTGACAGTCCCAAGATGCACCTGGTTGCTCTGCTCTGCACAGCTTCACATGCTGCAATGTCCTTCTAGTAGTGTGGTGACGAGAACTGCTCACAGGACTCCAAATGTGGTCTCATTAGTGCATCATATAGTCTGAGCATTACGTTCCTGGACTGAAATTCAACTGTTTTTAGGATATAACCTTAGTGCTAGGGTGTTGTACCGTGTTAGCCATTATGAATGTAGAGAAAAACCAAGCAAAATGACACCTTTTACTGGCTAACTAAAAAGATTACAATATGCAAGCTTTCGAGGCAACTCAGGCTCCTTCTTCAGGCGAGATGTAATGAAGGGGGCCTGAGTTGCCTCAAAAGCTTGCATATTGTAATCTTTTTAGTTAGCCAATACAATACAATACAATACAATACAGTTTATTTTTGTATAGCCCAAAATCACACAGGAAGTGTCGCAAAATAAATTAATAAATTAAAATCCAATAAAAGGTGTCATTTTGCTTGGCTTTTCTCTAGGATATAACCTTACATTTTATATGCTTTTTTAACTACTTCTGTGCATTACAATGAAAATGTTGTGTCCACATAAACCTGTAAATCCGTATCAGAGGACACTTCCTGCAGCTCAGCATCTCCCATCTTGTTTTTATAAGTGATGTTCCTTTTGCCCAAAAGTCAAAGTTAAAGAGAAGTTAAATAGCAGCAAAAACAGGTCACTAATTAAGAACAGGGTTAGAATGAAAACCTGCAGCCACTGCAGCCCTCCAGGACTGGAGTTGGTCTACTGGGTAGGTGGCCCACAGAAATAAGGAGGTTGACAGCCAGAGGTGGTTTAGTTTCACCTCTAATTGATAGCTGGACACACTCAAACCTTTCTAGAGGGTGCACATCAGAGCAAAGAGCCTTCTCATTATGTATCTATCTATCTGATTATTGGTGTACATGACAAATAAAGGGGATCATGCACAGCCCAAAGAGTCCTCTTTTCTGCTCAGATTTTAAAATTAAAATGACAGGACTAACCTAACTATATGTGAAATCAATTAGGAAAAGGATATCCCTTAACGACATCAGCATTAATGAAACTCATGAGAGGACATGAAATTGTTTCAGATAAGTGAATTATCTGCAGAGGCGAGTGCACAAACAGAAGGAGCTTTACTCCATTTCCTGTTTCCACATTGGAAGACCACCAGACTGTCTTTTATTTTATTGCCTGTTCCAATTGCTACTACCTGCGGACCCGTTTTTTTAGTATCTGTCTAATAAACCAAATTACAGAGATGAGACGCAGCCATTCTTTGTCACTTGTGTGTCTTGTTTATTCCCTGATATTACAGTGATGTACTGTACAATAGTGAAAGCGCTATATAAATGTAATGAATTATTAATTATTATTTATTATTAAGTCTGTCTTAATATACAGGATTTACTTCTTAATTAATACTTTAAAAATATTTTATAGTCAACAAAACACAACACTTGATCATGTAGCATTAGCACCATTAATCAGGTAAATTAATTAGGAAGTGGTCTCTACCGTGGCCTTCGTAAAAGCTTTTAAATTGGCTATAACAGAAGGAACTGACACGATTGTTCATTAAGACTTAATCACAATATCATAGTCACTGCTGATTACAGCCGTGAATTAATGCTAGCTGGCCCTCCGAGGATTTTAGTAGTTTGCTGGTGTCACATCTAATCTGAAAAAAGCACAACAAATTAAGCCATTAAAAGACATGTCACAGTAACGTGTAATGCCTGAATTGACAGAATTATTAAAAAAAAGAAGAAAAAATAAAACACCACAAGAAATATAATTAATGGCTATCACTCTCACCAAGGCAATAAAAAGCAGCACAGCACTTCACCTCTTTACACTGACATCCTTCTTTATTTATTTAGTCACTGTACTCTACTCATGTTTAGGTTTTAATGGCGCAGGTTAGGTGCATTGGCGATCCTAAATTGTCCCCTAGTGTGTGCTTGATGTGTGTGTGCCCTGCAGTGGGCTGGCGCCCTGCCTGGGATTTGTTCCTGCCTTGCCCCCTATGTTGGCTGGGATTGGCTCCAGCAGACCCCCATTACTCTGTGTTAGGATATAGCGG